>NC_090728.1:153469192-153471692 GCF_036898095.1 Palaemon carinicauda
GAAAACAAGGGCCTCATGATTAACACGGTCAAAGGCAGCACTAAATTCAGTATATATATATATATATATATATATATATATATATATATATATATATATATATATATATATATATATATATATATATATATATATATATACACACACACACGCACCAACTACAAATGAAGTCGTTCTAGTCCGCTGGAGAACTGTACTGCAAGTGTTTCTTGCATGCTCATACAATGTAATGCTATTGCCTTTTTTTCATCTTTCAATCTCTGCCCCACTAAAAATAGAACAACCTGTTTAATCTTGCCATCACATGTCTTTGTTGGTTTAAATTTTTGTAACATTCTTGTATCTCAGCTGCAAGTATATAGCCATTATCTGTTGAATATACTTTACTTGCATTCAACTTGCACAAAACAAAGGCCTCAGACATGTCTTTATTCTTGTTTGGGGTTCGGCCCGTTTTCATCGCCGCGATGGCTACTGCAGTTTGGTGATGGTGCAGGATTTCAATATGATCGTTTAGAGTAAAATAACATAGTATGGGTGGCCCAGACTACTACAACTTTTCTGATCATGGAAAGGAGGGGGGTGTATAAAGAATAACACAAGTGATACTCTCGTTAATCATTTGATTGCTGAGCCGAGCATGATTACATAGCAGCTCTCCCTCCATACAACTATGCACAGGGCACATCATCAGAGTGATTATCACAATACATACACTACTCCATTAATTCCTGTATGCTAATAATTTTTAACTTTATTATATTATTTTCTGAGTCTTCCCTTCCACCCACTCCCTAGCACATTTCAATTATAAGCTCTTAACCTCAATGTTATTATCATTAATTTTTCACACATGACCAAAGAAGCCAAAATAAACTGATCTATATTTCCAAGGCCTCTAGACATTTTACTAGTTATCCATTTTTATCACGCTATCATTTCTTGTGTGACATGTATAATGGTGAAAGGCACTCCCTATGATATACAAAGTAACATTATGTCCTTATCAATCATAGTATCGCTAATTACCATTGCCTTTATTCAACGGAGCATTCATTCCTCTTAACCATGCTTTTGGTACTTTTCCCTCGTACATTAAAAACTTAGTCAGTCACTCAGCCACACGATCACCATCATATTTCACCATCTCACTTGTAATTCTGTCAAGCCCTTGAGTATTTTCACACATCTAACTAATAATCGCCTTTACTGTATCCTCGACTTTCCCTTTTAAGAGCATTGACAGAATTACACTATGCATCACTAAACACCTAGACTTAACAGGGTTCTATATTTAAATCCTCCTCTTCTTTGTCTGCATCTTTTCCCACTTGTATGTGGGGTTGATGTTTCTGGCCAGCGTTCTCCATCTACCTCTGTCCCACACTTCATCACCGGTTAATCCCTTTGATTGAAGGTGTGACGGGCCGAGAGAGGGTTGTGAACTCAAAGGCAGGATGCAATCAACTGAGTTCACAACCCTCTCTCGGCCCGTCACATTGGTGACCCCGGAGTGACTCAATGTGACGGGCCGAGAGAGGGTTGTGAACTCAGTTGATTGCATCCTGCCTTTGAGTTCACAACCCTCTCTCGGCCCGTCACAGAGGTCATCCTTGATACAGTCTATCCACCTTCACGTTGGTCTCCTTCTCCTTCTCCGTCTCTGTACCTCCATTTCCATCACTCTCCTCTCAATATACTGTTCATCTTTTCTCATGACATGACCATACAACCTCAGTGTACTGTCTTGGATCTTATCTGATAGTTCTCTAACTCCTGTGGTACCCCTATTTACTTCATTCTGTATCATATCTCTTCTTGTCACCCCACACATCCATCTCAACATTCTCATCTCTGCCACATCCAGCTTCTCTTCTGTCTTTTTTACTGCCCACGTCTTCGCTCCATGCATTATTGCTGGTCTTACAACTGTCCTGTGCACTTTACCTTTCAACTTAACCTCAATTTTCGTGACGAATACTACTATACACACTTTTTTTTTTTCAATTCTTTCATCCTGCTTGTATTCTGTGGTTTATTTCTGCCCCCAGATCACCATCCTCTACAACTGTTAATCCTAAATATTTGAAACTTGAATTTTCTAACTATTTTCAATCTCTCTCCTTGTAAACTAACTTCCCCATTCTCCCCATTTTTCAATTTCAATCTTGAAAATACTTACTCCATATGCACTTCTAACACCATCTCTTTAGTTGCAACCATAACTCCAGGATCAATTTAATCATACTATTTTCAATTCCACAAAATAGAGCTCACTCTCCCTGAGGCTAGTGTTTGCCTTACCCAATATGTTTTGTTATTAGCCATCTTATCTCTCTCTCTCTCTCTCTCTCTCTCACTCTCTCTCTCTCTCTCTCTCTCTCTCTCTCTCTCTCTCTCTCTCTCTCTCTCTCTCTCTCTCTCTCTCTCTCTCTCACAGACACATATAATAAAAGAACCAACAAGAAAGTTTAAAAGGCAATCAAGACGACTAATTAGT
>NC_090728.1:153476692-153484192 GCF_036898095.1 Palaemon carinicauda
ATACTTGCCTACCAGAAGAATGAAATACCACACGAGATTGGGCTTAAGATGAATAAAAGAAAGACAGAGATGAATATGCAGTGGAGATGAAATATCATTGGAAGGAGAAAGGATTAATGAGGTAGAATCATTTAAGCATTTAAGAACTATGATCTCTACTACAGGATCTTTAAATTTGAAGTTTAATGAAAGAAAAAAAAGCAAATAAGGCTATGGTATGGTTAAGAAAAAATTGGAAATCTAATCGCCTGAAATTATATGTAAAAATCAGGCGATATAATAGTTTAGTGAGATCTTTGTTAAAGTATGGACGAGAGTCATGGGAATTGCCAATAGATTCAGTAGATTTGAGAAAAAATCTTCAGAAGGATACTGGTAGTTAAATGGCAGGATAAGATTATAAATAAGAATATAAGAGATTATTCGAGTTCTATACGTGGATGAGATCATAGTGAGGGGTAGATGGAGATGGTTTGGGCATGTTCTTTGCACTCACCACGAGAGATTAGTTCTCCAATGGTTTAACTGGGAACTAGAAGAACGGGAAGACCCAGGACTATGAAACTTGAAGTGGGAGATGATGAATGGAGAAGTATTGATTTAAAAGCTCAAGATACACACGACTGAGAAAATCTAAGCGAACCCCCTTTGTGTCAATAGATGTAAGAGGAGATGATGGTGTATTTATATCTGTATACACACACACACTTATATATATGTATATATATATATATATATATATATATATATATATATATATATATATATGTATATAGATATATATATATATATATATATATATATATATATATATATATATATATATATATATATATATATATAGATATCAGAAATATATATTTTTGTATCTATACTGTATATGCACGCATATATACATGTAATATATATATATATATATATATATATATATATATATATATATATATATATATATATATATATATATATATATATATACATATGCATATATATATATATATATATATATATATATATATATATATATATATATATATATATGTATATATATATTTATATTATTATTATATATTCAAATATAAAACGTATTAAATAAACGTGTGTTTAAAAAGTAGAGAAAGATTGATAAAAAAAAGTTTTTATTATAAGTGATAGGGAAATTAATAATCAATCCATTGAAAAAAATCAAATAGCTCCGATAGGATATCATTGACAGCAAATTACAAAATGAAATGCTTTCCATTTGAGATAACATTTGCTAATTTAGTATGACGAGCTTCCCCCAAACACCCAATATAAAGATTCACGTACGCACGCAATCTGTGAAATGATAATGTATGGAAATCAGTAAATTTTCTACTTAATTAGGATATTTTAGGAATATTTTTCCTCTCAGCCTTAGCGTAAGATTATTATTCCACAATGCATAAAATGAAATGAAATTCACATTGCTCATGGAAAATTTATATATATATATATATATATATATATATATATATATATATATATACATATATATATATACGTATATATATACATATATATATATATATATATATATATATATATATATATATATATATATATATATATATATATATATATATGTATGTATGTATGTATCTACATGAAAGTAATTCTGAAAACAGGGGAAAGGAGATCCTAGGGATGTATACATTTTTATATAACTCTGAAAGTAAATTTGAAAACCGGGGAAAAGGGATCCTAGGGATAAATATGTTATATATATATATATATATATATATATATATATATATATATATATATATATATATATATATATATATGTATATATATATATATAAATACAATATATATATATATATATATATATATATATATATATATATATATATATATATATATATATATATATATATATATATATATATATATATATATATATATGGCAGTAAATTTGAAATCAAGGAAAAAGGGATCCTAGGGATGTATACGTTTTTTTATATATATTTGAAAGTGTATTTGAGGGTACACTCGGGCACACTATTCTTTCAGATTTCTCTTCATCGTGTTTTGTTAAAGTTTCTATAGTTTACATAAGAGATGTTTATTTTATTATACTTAAAATATTTATTTTTCCTTGTTTCCTTTCCTCACTGGGCTATTTTCCCTGTTAGAGCCCTTGAGCGTATAGTGTTCTGCTTTTCAAACTATGGTTGTAGCTTAGCAATTAATAATAATAATAATAATAATAATAATAATAATAAGGATAATAATAATAATAGTAATAATAATAATAATAATAATAATAATAATATTAATAATAACATGGTAAAAAGGATATAGCAATGTATAGATTTTTTTATATATATTTGGAAGTAAATTTTAAAACAGGGAATAGGGGATCCTAGGGAAGTATATATATTTTTTATATATATTTTAAAGTAAATTTGAAAACGGAAAAGGTGATCGTGGGGATGCATAATTTTTTTTGTATATATTTGAAAGTGAATTTGAAAACAGGGAAAAAGGGGACGTAGGGATTCATAATTTGTTTTCATATATATTTGAAAGTAAATTTGAAAACAGGGAAAAAGGGTCGTAGGGACACATGAAGATATATGACAGACATACGGACAAATGGAAAGCCTGCGGGAGACTTGTGACGCTTGCAAATCGAAAACTGAATATCCGTTATTATTGTTATTAATAGGTATAATATTTATTATTTTATTAAAAAATCAATATCATTATATATCAATTACATTACAATACTATACCATAAGGAATCCATTGATTTAAGTAATGAATAGATTTCACAATATCTGATCTATTTCGGAAATATATGTCGATAAAATTGTTTCCACATAGCATGCATGAAATAAAGTGTCGATATATTATTTCAAATATATGAAGAAGCTTATTTCAGTTATTTTCGTATTGTGAATAACGACTAAATATTTGTTTAATAATCTGTTTTTAATATTTTTTTTATATAATTATACATTATATTGGTTGTATTATGTCATAGAATTAACGAATAAAAAATTTATTTCCATATAATCTGAACTATTCCAATGTTTTGCGTTCACATATAAGCTGTATTCAACGCTGAATGAAAAATCTGAGAGAAATTACTATTTATGATACCCAACCAAAATTCTCTATTGCCAAATGAAGTTGCATAGCCTAGCGAGATGATATACTAATTGTAAAGAAATATTTTTTCCATACAAATAAATTAATTTGTATTTAATACGGACGTGAAATAAATATTTCTTAATTCAAATGCATGACCGAGTTACCAAATATAATAGTAATGTATTTTATAAATAATAATTAAAATTAAATTCATATCATAAAATTGATAAAAAATAATACAAATGTGTAATTGCCATTTTCAGAGTAATTCATAATATTTGAATAATTAGTGTACCTAAGCCGTCAAAACTGACTTTTAAATATTTAGATAGATATGCAATTACACAGACCAAGTCAACCGTTCCCATCCCCTCTCCTTTCCTAACTGCAACCCACTAGTTCGGCAATTTGTGGAAATTATTGTTCCCGAGTGTATCTCTCGGATTACACACACACACAAACACACACACACACACACACACACACATATATATATATATCTATATATATATATATATATATATATATATATATATATATATATATATATATATATATATATATACATATATATATATATATATATATATATATATATATATATATATATATATATATGTATATATATACATATGTATATATAGATATATATATACATATATATATATATATATATATATATATATATATATATATATATATATATATATATATATATATATATATATACATACATATATATATATATATATATATATATATATATATATATATATATATATGTGTGTGTGTGTGTGTGTGTGTGTGTGTGTGTTATCATGACAACTGCCCCTCGGACAACCACCCGCCGGACAACTGCCCCCTGACATCTGCCCCCGGGACAACTGCCCCCGTACGACAACTGCCCCCGTAGGAAAACTGCCCCCGGGACAATTGCCCTTGTAAAACCACTGGACAATGCCGTAAAAAATAAAAATACATAATAACTATTAAAACTAATGTTTTGTTATTGTTAATAAAAAAAAATACATGATTTAAAAAATACATTTTTTAAAAAGATAACATTATATACTAAAATTTGTACATAGATGGGTTGCAGAAATATTGAAAAGTGATTTAAATACTAGAATTTTAAATTGTGGGCTATGTATCTCCAAAATTCCAATACATCGTGGTTCTCAAATTCTAGCACAATGTATTCTATTTGTATGCTAGAATCCTGTTAGCGTTTTTTTGTAAACATCTGTTTGACTATACAGAATTAGCCAATTGGCGATAGCTTTCGAAAATAAACTATAACTCGTACGACCGATTAGACACATAATCCTTCTTACTTTATTTATTTTTTTTTTTTTGTAAACATTTGTTTGACTATACAGAATTAGCCAATTTATTACATAAATGGTAATAAATTTAGGAAATAGATACAATTATTTGTTCAATGACCGAATGTGTAATTAGGAAGAATATCTTCGTAAATTGTTACTAAAAAGTAATTACGTAAATGGCAATATGGGGGGCAATTTTCCGGGGGGCAGTAGTCCTACGGGGGCAATTGTCCTAGGGGCAGTTGTCGGGGGGCAACTGTCCTGGGGGCAGTTGTCTCGGGGGCAGTTGCCCTAGATCCAAAAAATATGCATCCCTAGGAACCCCTTTTCCTTGTTTTCTAATATATATAAAAAAATTATGCATCCCTAGGAACCCCTTTTCCTGGTTTTCTAATATATATAAAAAAATTATGCATCCCTAGGAACCCCTTTTCCTGGTTTTCCGATTTACTTTCAAATATATATGAAAAAAATATATGCATCCCTAGGAACCCCTTTTCCTTGTTTTCCGATTTACTTTTAAATATATATAAAAATGTATACATCTCTAGGATCCCGTTTTATCTGTTTTCAAATTTACTTTCATATATATATATATATATATATATATATATATATATATATATATATATATATATATATATATATATATATATAAATTTGGAAGAACAATGTGAAATTAATTTTATTTTATACATTGTGAAATAATAGGGCCGATGGGAAAAACCTTCCTAAAATATGCTAATTAAGTAGAAAATTTACTGATTTTCATCCAATATCATTTCACAGATTGCGTGTGTACGTAATTCTTTATATTGGGTGGTTGGGGGAATCTCGTCATACTAAATCAGCAAATGTTTTCTCAAATGGAAAGCATTTCATTCAGTAATTTGCTGTAAATGACATCCTATCGGAGGTATTTGACTTTTTTTTTTTCAATGGATTGATAATATATTTCCCTATCACATATAATCGAAAATTTTGGTACCAATCTTTCTCTACTTTTATTTTACACACGTTTAATTAGTACTACTTATATTTGAATATATATTTACAATATATATATATATATATATATATATATATATATATATATATATATATATATATATATATATATATATATATATATATATATATGTGTGTGTGTGTGTGTGTGTGTGTGTGTGTTTATACTGTATACATACAAAAATATATAATTATGATATATATATATATATATATATATATATATATATATATATATATATATATATATATATATATATATATATATATATATATATACTGTACATATGCATGTGTGTTTGTGTACATATATAAATACATCATCATCTCCTCCTACGTCTATTGACACAAAAGGGCTTCGCTTAGATTTCGTCAGTCATGTCTATCTTGAGCTTTTAAATCAATACATCTCCATTCATCATTTCTCACTTCAAGCTTCATAGTCCTGGTCTTCCAACTCTTCTAGTGCCCAGTTAAACAATTGGAGAACTAATCTCTCGTGGGGAGTGCAAAGAACATGCCCAAACCATCTCCATCTACCATGATCTCATCCACATATAGAACTCGAGTAATCTCAAATATTCTCATTTCTAATCCTGTCCTGCCATTTAACTACCAATATCCTTTTGAAGATTTTGTTCTCAAATATACTGAATCTATTGGCAAATCCCATGACTCACGTCCATAATTTAACACAGATCTCACTAAACTGATATATAGCCTGATTTTTATATGTAATTTCAGGCGATTAGATTTCCAATTTTTCTTTAACCCTACCTTAGTCTGAATTGCTATTTTTTCTTTCATTACACTTCATTTCTAAAGACCCTGTACTAGAGATCATAGTTCCTAAACGCTTAAATGATTCTACCCCATCAATACTTTCTCCTTCCAATGATATTTCATCTTCCATTGCATATTCCGTTCTAATCATCTCTGTCTTTCTTTTATTCATCTTAAGCCCAATCTCGTGTGGTATTTCATTCTTCTGGTAGGAGAGTATTTGAAATCATACAATGTTCTACTGAAAAACGACAGCGTTATCAGCATACTCTAGGTCAGCTAATTTCCTATTACCAATCCAGTCCAATCCTTCTCCACCATCTCCAAATGTTCTTCGCATTACAAAATCCATGAGGAGGATAAACAACATATGTGACATCACATTCTCTTGGAGTACTCAGCATTTCACTGGAAATTCATTTGACATGACTTCACCAACATTAACTTTGCACTTGCCATGCTCATAAACAGACTTATTCAAATTCACATATTTCAGAAAAATTCCTTAATAAAACAGGACTCTCCACAAGATTGGCTTGTTCACACTATCAAAATTGGATTTTTATATTCTAAGCATTGCTGTACAACACTTCTCAAAATGCTAATTTAGTCAGTATGACATTTACCTTTTCTAAATCCTGCTTGTTCATCTCTCAACTTTCATTCTTTTCTAGTCACGTCATCATGGTTTGTCTCTTCAATTTACATTCTACAAAATAATCTTGTAAGCACTCTGAGAGTCACGAAAATTTTCGGCAAATATCATCTCAGTAGTTATTCCATCGTATCCAAGGGATTTCCATCCCTTTTAATGATAGCTTCCACTTCAAACACAATTATTTCAATCAAAGTCACATCAAAGTCTTCATCAGCTTCCGGTATATCAATCAAATTATTCCCTTCATAACTCCTATTCATGACCTCACTAAAAGATTCCATCCAACGTTGCCTTTCTTAATCTTCTGTTGCGCTTCTTTTTCTTTGGCCTCCTAGGAATTTAATTAATAATTCTATGACTGATTCTTGAAACAAAGCCACTCCCTAAATTCATAGCTTTGTCCGGCTCATCTTCTTTCCCTTCTAAATTTTCTCTTCAATCAGTCCTGGCTTTGGTTTTTACCTCACCATTAATACTGGAATACTTAGCATTCTCGACCTTGAAATTTTCATTATTTCTTCGAATACTTTCTATATATATATATATATATATATATATATATATATATATATATATATATATATATATATATATATATAT
>NC_090728.1:153494192-153496692 GCF_036898095.1 Palaemon carinicauda
ACAACACTCATGCACATCTCCCTTACCCTTATATAGTGGTACAATACATGCACAGACCCAATTTACTGGTACCTTTGACAACACAAAACACAAATTAAACAATCTCACCAACCATTCAAGTACAGTCACACCCCCTTCCTTCAACATCTCAGCTTTCACACCATCCATACCAGATGCTTTTCCTACTCTCGTTTCATCTAGTGCTCTCCTCACTTCCTCTATTGTAATCTCTCTCTCATTCTCATCTCCCATCACTGGCACCTCAACACCTGGAACAGCAATTATATCTGCCTCCCTATTCTCCTCAACATTCAGCAAACCTTCAAAATATTCCGCCCACCTTTTCCTTGCCTCCTCTCCTTTTAACAACCTTCCATTTCCATCTTTCACTGTCTCTTCAATTCTTGCGCCGGCCTTCCTTACTCTCTTCACTTCTTTCCAAAACTTCTTCTTATTCTCTTCATATGACTGACCCAGTCCCTGACCCCACCTCAGGTCAGCTGCCCTCTTTGCCTCACGTACCTTGCGCTTTACTTCCACATTTTTCTCTCTATATTTTTCATACTTCTCTATACTAGTACTCTGCAGCCATTCTTCAAAAGCCCTCTTTTTCTCTTCCACTTTTACCTTCACTCCTTCATTCCACCATTCACTGCCCTTCCTCATGCTGCCTCCAATAACCTTCTTGCCACATACATCACTTGCAATTCCAACAAAATTTTCTTTTGCTAACTTCCACTCCTCCTCTAAATTACCAGTTTCTCTTACTATCACCTCGTCATATGCCATTTTCAAACTTTCCTGATATTTACTTTTTACCCCCGGTTTTATTAGCTCTTCAACCCTCACTAGCTCCCTTTTACATCCACCTACTCTATTCCCCCACTTCTTTGCTACAACTAATTTTCCTTCCACCAAAAAATGATCAGACATACCGTTAGCCATACCCCTAAACACGTGCACGTCTTTCAATCTTCCAAACATTCTTTTAGTTATCAACACATAATCCATTAATGCCCTTTCTACTACTCTTCCATTTGCCACTCTTACCCATCTATACTTATTTTTATCTTTCTTTTTAAAAAAGCTAGCACTTATTACCATCTCTTGTTCAACACACATATCTACCAGTCTCTCACCACTCTCGTTTTCACCTAGTACGCCATACTTACCAATGACACCTTCTACCTCTCCAGCACCCACTCTAGCATTTAAGTATATATATATATATATATATATATATATATATATATATATATATATATATATGTGTGTGTGTGTGTGAATATATATATATATATATATATATATATATATATATATATATGTATATATATATATATACTGTATTTGTGTGTGTATACATATTATTACTTGCAAAGCTATAACCCATGCTGGAAAAGCAGGATGCTCGAAGCCCGCTGGTCCAAGAGAGAAAATAGCCCAGTGAGGAAAGGAAACAAGAAAAAATAAAATATTTTAGGAACAGTTATACCACCAAAACTAATATTTCCTATATAAACTATAAAAACTTTAACAAAACAAGAGGAAAAGAAAGTATATGGAATAGTATGCCCGAGAGTACCCTAAAGCAAGAGAACTCTAACCTAAGACAGTGGAACACTACGGTACAGAGGCTATGGCATTACCTAAGTCTAGAAAACAATAGTTTGATTTCGGAGTGTCCATCTCAGAGAAGGACTGCCTACCATAGCTGAAAAGTCTCTTCAATCCTTACCAAGAGGAAACTAGCCAATGAACAGTTACAGAGCGAAAGTTAACCCTTTGAGTGAAGAATTGTTTTGTAATCTCATTGTTATCAGGTGAACGAGGGCAGAGGAGAATCAGTAAAGAATAAGCCAGACTATTCGGTGCATGTGCAGGCAAAAGGAAGGTGAGCCGTAACCAGAGAGAAGGATCCAATGTAGTACGGTCTGGCAAGTCAAAGGACCCCATAACTCTTTAACGGTAGAATCATTTGTTTGTGCATAGCAAACTATAATACTCATATTGTACTACTTTGAATTAAACTTTGCAAGTAATAATCTACTATTAACAGCTTTTCATTCCGTAAATGTCTTTTCTGCTCTTGGTTTCATCGTCATTTTTACCCCTTCTCTTCCAACACCATCTATTCCTCCTAAGTATATGTGTATATATATTTATGTATGTATATATATATATATATATATATATATATATATATATATATATATATATATACATATATATATATATATATATATATATATACATACATATATATACATATATATATATATATATATATATATATATATATCTATATATATATATATATATATATATATATATATATATATATATATATATATATATATATATATATTTATATATATATATATATAAATACATATAGGTGTACATATATATATATATATATATATATATATATATATATATATATATATATATATATATATACATATATGTGTACATATATATATATATATATATATAT
>NC_090728.1:153501692-153521692 GCF_036898095.1 Palaemon carinicauda
GTGCTTGCTAATCTGGATCTTTTCTTTGGGCTTCTGGCAAGGCGTTTTAATCCAATCCCAGGTGATTGGTGGTTAATGTGTTTCTTGAGAGGCCATCGGCTACGGGATTTATTTTCTCAGATTTGTGTTGAAAGGTAAAATCATATTCAGCTATGGCTGAAAGATGTCGGGGTTGACGGGCAGACCTGGCATCAGACTGTCGGGTGAAAGAGTGCACCAGAAGCATATGGTCTATGCGAATGATGAAGGGCATACCTTCTAAGAAATGGCGAAAGTGACGGACAACCACATGCACCACTAGCAATTTGCAGTCGAAGGTAGAGTTGCCAGATTCCACCTTGTTCAGTTTGCTATTGGAGAAGTCAGATAGGCAGGGTGAACCACTGACCACCAGCTCGAGTAGTGCACCGATAGTCGCTGGCATCGGTGGAGAGGGCATGTGTCACAGGACAAGTGAGAGCAGCAGTGGTTGACAAAGGATTCATTGCAATGCAAAAGGCTGCTTCTTGAAGGGGACCCCACTTCAGGTCTTTTAGCTTGCCATTGAGTGAGGCTTAGAGGAGGACAAGAATGGCAGAGATTGCTGGCAGGAACTGGTGATAATAGTTGATCATGTCCAAGAATTCTTGCAGTGCTTTGATGGTCGAGGGCCTCGGGACGTTCTAAACGGCTGCTACATTCTCAGGGAGGAGCTTAATGCCCTACGGAGTGATGATATGCCTTAAGAATGATACTATACCCTAAAAATTATACTTTTTGTTACCAATGGTACAGGACTACACGGCTGTTCTGTTGTAGGCAGTCGAGAGTGATGCATAGCTGACGGAGATGTATCTCTTTGGAGGACACAAGTATGTCGTCCCGGTAACATACGCAGGAGAGAAGGTCTCCTAACCGCTAGTGAGCAACATCAACCAAGGTGGAAATGGGAATAAAAATCCTCACAAAAATTTAGCAGGGTGACGTCAACGCTGAGAAACTTACAATGATACTTGACACCCCCAAACGATAATGTGAGGGTCTCGTTCCACTGGGTGGGAATTGCAGATCCGTTGGCAGCTACCAGGCAGACGTTATAGAGAGTGGCCTTGGTAGAAGAGAATGGAAAGTACTGGTGTCTACTAAAATCTGCACACCCGTGTAGGGGAGGCCAGCGCCACAAGCAATGGCTTACTTGCAAGTCTTTTGGCCACTGACAACCGTTTCTACATTTCTTCGCAGCAACCAGGAATCTAGAGTGGTAGTAGCAGTAAGAGGCTGGAGAGGTCGTTGGTGGGTGTGTGACCAAGGGGTGGTATATGTGGGTGGTGGGCACGTCACGGGGTGGGAAGCTGTGTCTTACCGCATTAACGTCACCTTTGGTTGATGTTTAATATTTATCCTTTTCGTCACGAGTGGAGGTGTCAATAGAGGTCTTGAAGGTGGTAAAATGACTGTCCATAAGGGCTATGACTTTGGTCATCAGGTCCTTCCTGGGCAAAATATCGACATCAGGGATAGCAGTGAGTACAGATTCGGGTAGGCGTCATACCTAAAGGGCACGTAGTAGGTCCACCTCCTGAGTGTACTAGCGTGTGTGAAACACATGTGATACAGCTTTTTGCTATCAAGAACTTTGATAAAGAACTTTTACTGTTATATAGAATAAGAAAAAATACGACCCCTTTTTCATACATATTGTGCTCTATTGAGAGTCACACTATTTATAAAAAACCTATTTTTTTCTTAGTTTTCATGATACAATTGCTTTGCAAATATCAATCATAGAATGAAAAGAATTAGCAGACATTCAGCACCAAAAACAATATTATGCATAGGGAAGGATGCTTTTAGAAAAATGTTCCATCGAGGTTTGCCTATACAGTAGTTGTGAATAGAGAATTGGAGAAAAAAAATCCAACGCAAAATATATTACAGTTACTTCTAAAAAATCTGAATTAACAAAAATAGAATACTCGGTTTTGAAAACATACTAGTGTTTGACTTTTGCTTCCTATTGTCGATGTATTAATTAAGTTATTGCTTATTCCAAAAGTTTTACCTTGCTTATATCCCTAGATATATTTACATGTAAAAAATGTTATTCATGTATAACATATATATATATATATATATATATATATATATATATATATATATATATATATATATATATATATATATATATCAATAAATTTTATTCATGTATAACATATATATATATATATATATATATATATATATATATATATATATATATATATATATATATATATATATATATATATATATAAGGGCCACTGTGAAAATAGTCGAAATACAATTTGATTTTTCTGTATTTCTAGATACAAATGCATACGTAATTCTTGAATCAGAGGCATGAAATGAAAAGAAAAAAAAAAACTCTTCCCCTTGTGCCCAGTAATTTGAACCCCGGTTAGTTTTAGAATTACAGTACCTACGGTATCACAATGAATAGAATTCTTTTATTGCACATATATATGATTATGTTTATCAAATTCATGTGTAAGTTACGAAAGGCAATAAACTTAAGAGTAATTTTTCTACTGAAAGGTTTTAAATCTTGTCGATATAGGTAAACCTTTTACAAGTAAAAATACGAAATGTGAAAACAATCTAGTATTTAGTTTTAAAACTTAAAAGACCTATTAAGAATTACATTTTCAGAAATCTTAATGAATAGAATAAGCAAATAATTTCAGGAAAAAGAATATTCAGAAGTGTTAAAACTGGAATTTTACAACTGAATCCTTAGTGGTGTTAATGGATTTCTCGTATAAACCTAAAATATATGTTTGTTGCATAGGGATCATATTAAATGGTGGGTCTTTAAAGGAGACTTTAGAAATAGGGAAAGCTATTGATGTAAAGTAACAACAAATTTAAGAAGATCGTTCCAAATTCTTTTTGAAAACACGACCTAGAATAAACGATTTTTTTAGTATGTTATGTTTTCGGCGGACTTGCCGTAACTATTTTCTTTTATTTACATCATAAAAACAACTGTGACCCTTTGCTTAATATCAAAAGCGTTCTATTTAACGGTCACGTTATTTTGAAAAAAAAAAAATAATGTTTTCCCATTTTCAGGGTACAATGGCTTCGCCAATACCGTGCAGAGACAGAGCAAAATTAACTGAAATTCGGCAGCGAAAACAATATTTCGTTAAAGCCTGTTCGTGTAGTGGAAAGCGCTTTTGAAAAAAAAAAAAAAAAAAAAAAAAACAGTGGCCCTTATATATATATATATATATATATATATATATATATATATATATATATATATGTATGTATGTATATATATATATATATATATATATATATATATATATATATATATATATATATATATATATATATATAAATATATATATATCTAGTTGTGACTAGGGTTTTAAAAAGATAGCCCTACTTGCAATACGAAAAAAAAAAATAAAATAAAAGGGGAACCCAACAAACCACAGTTACTAAAGGGGAAAAAAGAGGTTAAGGAGCGGATCTGACCACCTCTAACTTTGAGTGTTGGATATAAAAATTACTGTACTTTTGGCTGGTAGAACATTTAAATTTCATGACTCAATTTTTTTCCATATTCTATTCTTAATACTTTACTGACTCAATATTAGAAAACTTACAAAGGTATAGATACATCATTCCATATATACATTGTATACAATAATCTTGCACAAGACAGATTTGCTTTAGCAACAAAAAAAAAATATGTCCACACAAGTATATAAACAAGCAAAGAAATTCCGATTAATAACAAAAAAAAAAAATGTTTTTATTCACTAACGCCAAGATCGTACGCTTATACACAACTAATAAAAATGGCCTGATCAAACTCCTGTTCCTATCATTTCCTGGAAACTGTGGGGCAATAATAGAATAATTACTATTAAAATGATATGAGGGATCATAACTGCTTAATAATGAAGAAAATTACCATTGTTCAGCAACCAAGAAAAAGTTATTATTCCGCCATATAAATTTTTGGCTTTTGACGTCTAGAATTAGATTTCCTAATCAAAAAGGAGGATTAAAAGAATAGCACCTATATAATATGTACGTTAGCATCCATTCATTAGATATACTTTCTTAATATTGAAACCAGGATACATTGAAATATATTAACATGTGATCTTTTCATAGTTCTACATCAAAGTAAAACTTCAGTTACTTGTTACTATAGAAAAGCACCAACATCATCTATTGGCGTCATTTAAAATATTTTGCATTGGTCAATTACCTTCTGAGAATGCGGGGGAACTACGGTGTCAGATATTATTCATGTTTTCCTTACTAAAGGGATGATAATGGACTGTAAATTTACGTATTAATGGTGGATGCGCATCATCAATGCATCGTTGTGGATTCAAGAATAACATATGAGGAAAAAAAGACGAAAATATATGATTATTTGAAAGCAAAAATGGAGGTATAATCCATAACCTCTCCGTAACCTGCGTACCAATTCAGAAAATGCAAGAAAAAGAATATATATATATATATATATATATATATATATATATATATATATATATATATATATATATATATATATATATATATATATATATATATATATATATATATATATATGATTACAAAATAGTAAATCAAGATGAATAGAGAGCGTGATGATATCCAATCAAATACGACAATAGTATAAAATTTAGTCAAAGTAAGAAAACAATATCTTTACTTCAAGACATTTTCCCTCAACAATAATAAACAATAGGTTCTATGATATTGTGGTAAAACTTCCGAATACTTGATAATCAATCGCTTCTGATGACCTGCGGTAGTTAAATGCATCACAGTCAGTTCATGTATTGAATGCATTTTGCCTCAAATACTAAATTCCAACCACAGACGCTAACAAGAAATGACAATGATGCAAATTTCATAATAAGCCAACCTTCTTATTTGTCCCTCTTAATATTTATCCAGTTTCTACGGGGATTTTTTAGAATGATCGTTCACAAATTGTGCTATTATGAATTAAGGTAAATTCTGCTGTAATAGCGTGTCTGACTCTAAAGTTATTCTATTTAAATCACACACACACACACACACACACACACACACACACACACATATATATATATATATATATATATATATATATATATATATATATATATATATATATATATATATATATATATATATATATATATATATATTGTACATTGGTTTTAGGTTTTAAATAAGGTTTTAATAATTGGTGTTGTTTATCCAGTGATGGAAATATAATGTCCGTATCATACTTAGTGTTAAAAGAAAATGTTTCCATTTTAGTCGAAAATTTAGATATGGTTGCCTTATGTCCTTTTGATATACAGGAGTTGGCAAAGTTTTGATATACTTCTTAATTCGTGTCATTGAAATTTTTTCAGGTTAAACTTTTTTCACTGATGGCTACTGTTGATATCTACACTATATCGTCGGAATATGAGTTTATAATACTTATGCTGATAGATTTAGTAGGAAATTAAGACTGAGGATTCTTCAATGTCTTTTATTATCCTCCATACATTCCTTAAAGATTAATCATTGACCTCATGAAGTTCCGATTTGGAATATTTATTCCTTGTGATAAATAGCTTGACTCCTCAAAGGTACATGATTGGATTTTTCTTGGACCCCTATTTACGAAAACAATTTCTGAATACTTTGATTATGGACGTGGTATGCATATTCTTGTAATTATACAACAGTAATTACCACAGGCAAATTTGTAAAAATCAAGACCTATCCCACCCTGGTTTAATTATTGGGATATTGGAAACATAGGATAGGAAAATAACTCGCTCTCTCTCTCTCTCTCTCTCTCTCTCTCTCTCTCTCTCTCTCTCTCTCTCTCTCTCTCTCTCTCTCTCTCTCTCTCTCTCTCTCTCTCTCTCTCTTTTTCTCTCTCTCTGGATAGTGAATATAAAATGCACTTTATCTATTAGGAGTTTTTATTCTAAATGTTAAGGTAAAACTGTAATTTCACTTGTAAAATATGTACAATTTCCCATAAACTTTACTTTGCAATTAGGACAAGATAGTCTTCTAAACGATGATGTACATTCAATGCAAAGGCGAGATCAAACTTATGTTCCTGTTATTTCCTGGAAATTGCGGAGCAGAACTGCATTGCTACGTTAAGAAATCACTTTGTAATGAAGATAATGACTATTGTTAACCAACAGAAAACAAGTCATTATCCAATTATATCTCTTTGGCTGTCTAAAACTATATTCGAGGTGTTAATAACCACATATATCAAAACGCTCACGTGGTCACTTTCTTTTCTCCACCTGCAAAAAATCTCAGCCATTTTCTATCATTAACAAAGCACCAACATCATCTATTGGCATCTTTTGGAATCTTTTTCTTTCAATTACATTTCGAAAATATAGGGGGTAGGGAAGGTGGTAAACGATTGACATTTTTGTCTTTATCATTTCACTAATATTGTATTTATATTCCAATACCCTTAGTACTATTTTATTTATCATATTGTTTTATTATCACGTCCTATACAATGAAAATAAACCCCTTATTTGTAGCCTACGGTTTTAATTTCTTCTAACTGATAATATACGGCATGAATATCCTACTTACAAAATTCATTGATATATACTTCATTTAACAAATAAGTAAACATAAATGTCATAAAACACAAAATTTAGGAGCTATCTAAATAATAATTTCGAATGCTTGAGTCATTAAAGGTACTTGATTCCTCATACTTATACACTTACATTAGTTAATTGTCTTTATATATTGGTAAATCTGAAAGCTTGATTGCAGAATAAAATTCTTTTTCGTTTTATTCTATCCAAAAAACGAAATGATATATTTTCAATATGCTGATCATTCTTCAACAAAACAGTAACCAATAAAATTACAAAGATGAATGTACAATTGTATTAAAATGACACCCCTAATGGCTAAAGTACACCGGTAAAAAAAATCCTTAAAGGAATAATAAAGGTTTCGACAAAATATTTCGTTGTTTGATATTTAAACAGGAGAATTAAAAGCATAACACTTAAATAATAATTTGATAAGTATTTCGGCATAAATTTCTTACATATACAGCATATTCTTCCTTGATATTGATATCAAGACGCCTTCTAAATCTTTGTCAGTGGTCAATCATATTCCGAATATTTGAGGGAGGAAAGGTAGTGGACAACTGTAATTTTGTTATTTAACGCACGACCATTAATGAATTTAAAATGTAATGCCTCTTATAGTGTTTCATTTGCTATAATGTTTCATCATAAGAATATTCTAAGGCTAAAATAATATAAAAAAATTAGACTTAATTTCAATTACACAGATAATTGAATATGAATACCCTAACTAAAAAGAAAACAGGATGCAATACACATAAATTAACATATAATCGGCTATTATAGTTATAAAACACTTAATTTAAAAATCATGTAGATCCTAGATCCATATGCTTGATGCTACTTAAGGTTCCTGATTCATAATACATAACAGGACTTCAGCATATTGTGACGAATCATGAATTGGAAGTCTTGAAAGTTCGATGGCCATTTTGCGTAAGAAATGGTAATCGTTTCCGTTATATTTCAGCCAAATAATAAAATAAAGCATACATTTAGTATGTTGCTCATTCGTCAACAAAACATACAGCGTAAAATATATGAAGATGAATATACCAATGCATTCAAATTCTTGGAACAGCAGCTATCAGTAGAAATACATTCCCCAATAAATTTCCTAAAGGAATAAAAAGGGATTTGATATGTTGCAGTGTAATCAAAAGAAATGAAGGTGGTATGGCGTAAAATTTTCGAGCATCGTTAATTCTTTCCCCATAATATCACCGCTTCCTAATATCAACGTGGCCTGAGGTAATAATCAGTAAAGAGAGAAATTTTAAAGGTTTGCTCTCTGAAAGTAAATTACCATATGAATAACTAACGATTAATTTCGATTGAACTCCTTTATGTTTATTTAGTTTGATTTAAAGTTTATGTAATTTGAGAAAAATTACACATCTCTTAGAGTAATAAACTCGAAGGTATTAGGTATTTCTTATATTATTTTATTCTTATATAAGGTTGGTAACCTTGACAGGAAGATAACATAAGAATTTGAATGCTTTATTTGTTAATTTTTTTGCATCTTCCTCCAGCTTACTTCAGCTCGAGAGAGAGAGAGAGAGAGAGAGAGAGAGAGAGAGAGAGAGAGAGAGAGAGAGAGAGAGAGAGAGAGAGAGAGAATTCAATTATTTTCTTGTCATAAGTTTTTAATATCACAATAATTAAAGCATAGTGGGATGGCTGTTGATTTTTTCAAATAAATGAGAATTAATCAAAACCATTCTGGAAGCAATTGCTTAAATAATTCACCTCCATTCACCACAATCGAAGTTAAACCAGCCAGGAGTCAAATACATTATGGGTCATATGCGGCATAGTAAAAATTGGAACAATATGAGATCAAGGAAAAATTTTAATGAAATATCCAAACATAACGGGCAGGGGTATGAAGAAATTAATTGACCCTCATGTTTCATTTCTGATAAGATTTTTATCATGTATTGTGAAATCTTATACCAACAATATTGTTTTCAGTGGAAAAAAAAAAAAAAAAAAAAAACATTCTTTCCGGATAATTTATGCCGCTTAGAAATGAATTCTAATGTCATCAACGGGGATTTATGGCAAAGCTTTGTCATCTCTCGATTAACAAAAGGGTATTAGATCGATTTCTTAGCTTCCTCCAAATTGGATTTTTCTAACACCAAGTATGATATTTGTTCATCCCAACAGCAACACACATTTCTTACGTAAGACCTAGTAACCAGAATTATATATGTATATATATATATATATATATATATATATATATATATATATATATATATATATATATTTATATATATATATATATATATATATATATATATATTTATATATATATATATATATATATATATATATATATATATATATATGTGTGTGTGTGTGTGTTTGTGTGTGTGTGTATATATATATATATATATATATATATATATATATATATATATATATATATATATATATATATATATATATATATATATATAATGTGTGTGTGTGCATAAATAATCATTACATATATAAGTATGTATATATATATTATACATAAATATATTGATATGAATTAGATATTTATATATATATATATATATATATATATATATATATATATATATATATATATATATATATATATATATATATATGTATGTGTATACATATATGCATTTTATATATATATATATATATATATATATATTTATATATATATGTATATATATATATATATGTATATATATATATATATATATATATATATATATATATATATATATATATATATATATATATATATATATATATAAAGTGGTAATAACTGAACGTGGTGAAAGGGTTTGCTTATCGTCATAATCAGCAAAGCTGTACTAGTAAGGACCACCCATACTAGGTTAGTTTGCCATCATCACCACTCTGCACTGGCTAGCTTTGAGCTTCAGTGGATTAGAAACGGCAAATTCTGTAGCTGTTGTGGTATATTTGATAAGAATATTTGTTGTATCAGACGCTCAATTACCCTGAGATTTGCTCTATATTCATAATATTAAAATTTTAGAACGCTGCACCTAGAAAATCGTAGTCAGAACCGGATAAGTTAGAAAATCAGTTGCCCAGAGTTACAGCTTCAATTATTTTTGTGAAAACCCGACTTTTCACCCTCATTTCCATTGCCACTTCCTTTTAACTACAGTAGATTGAAATCAGTATTTGAAACCATAAATAATCGATCACTGAGATGACTATAATTTAGTTAATTAGTTCATGTCATCAAAAATGAATCATCATTGGTTATTAAGGATAATTGAAGGACAAGGACTTCTATAATTTAGAATATGTATCTATCCTGTTTTCAAGATCATTCTTTACACCTCGATGTATTTTCGAGATATACGACCTACTCGAACGAATGGATCCAATAATAAATGAACTCATGATATTTATCGTAGAACAAATTAACGCTTCGACAGTATACTATAATATAGTCTGTTGTTGATTGCTATTAAAGAAATATATCATGGAATACAAAGAAAAATAACATTTCATTATTGGTGGTTTTCACTTGTGCATTTAGAAGTGTGTAATAGCACAGATACATTCACTTTTTTTTATTTAACTAAATGTACTAATTTCTCTTTGTTTGCATTATTTCTTAATTTTTGCTAAAGTCACGGAGAAGTCAAGACTTTAGTTTCAGTTTTTTTTTTTTTTTTTTCAGATATTTTTGTATTTCTTTTCCACATATATTATTAATAAAAACCACATATACAGCAATGCTGCCTATCATATAGTACATTATAAATCTAGCTTCCATATCATCCCCCTGATTAGCAGAAATGTTTTAACAATCTCCGAGACAAGTTTGTTTCACTGAATTTATGTCACTTGAACTGCCTGATTGGTCACGGCCTTGATACGTACGAGTTTGGGGGCCTGTTCATATCTAATTTATTTTAGAACATTTGAATATCTCTTACATTACAATACCATGCCACATTTTAGTTTTTTAGAGACATGTTTGTATCTATTTATGTTTATTTCAATTGAATGTGCAAGACTTGACAGGGCTTTTTACATTCTAATTTTGGAGGAAAGTTTGTGGGTAATTATATTTCTGTCATTTGAATATATCAGAAGTGACAAGGGTTTACTCCGTTAAACTTCCATAAACTTGTGATGGCGTGCATTTTAAAGTCAAATTTATACCTAAGTGTTATTTAAGTCAGTCAAGTGTGTCAAATGTGAAAATATCTTACCTTATAATAATTTCGGATAATTGACTTTTTTTTTATATTCAGAGGTTTGTTGTGTGTCAGACAGGTTTAAGCTCTGCCACATCAAAAAATTAAACCAATTAAATACATATTAGGTGAGTATAGAATTTGAAGAGGTAGATTTTTCTCTTTCATAGTTGTATTAATAAGTAGATTAATTTTAAATATTCATGTAAGTGTAAAGTAAATCTAAAGTGCTCATTGTCTATTTTAAGTTTTGATTCATAGTGCCAAGTAAAGCTATCACTTAACTTGATTATTTAAATGTAATGCTATTAAGAAATTTTAGACTTTAAATGAAGTTTCTCTCTTATGACATGGTAGTTATCTAATCCGAGATTCAGAGTAAATGAAAAGAAAGATCAAACTCCTGTTCCTGTTATATCTGATATGCTTATTGACAATCAGCTCGACATTTAGACAGATGCTTTGCCCTGGGCCTGTAATTTCATATGCTTTCGTGACGTCACTGTGTTCACATTTGGTTCAGAGGTAATACGACATTTGGCGGCAACTGTGAGTGACAAAGTTTATTAATAACAATAATGTCCATTGAAGAAATAATAGATTCTACTCTTTGGGGGGGTTGAGGCAATGGTTCTAAATGAATGTGCTGTTAGAACAATAATATTTACCGAAGAAGATGCGGTAAAATTAGTTAAACGCCCAGTAGAGGTAGAATATATTAGCCTTAACTGCAAATACAAATACAATAAAGAATCATTTAACATTGATTTTTAAGATAAATTGCATTGCTTACTCTTCTTCAATATATATTATGTCGATGTAAAGTAAGAAATGTACGGAAAAAAAGGACTTCATAATAAAAATATAAACCGCTGCAATTTTATAAGGTGTAATGTGCTTCGGTACATTTGATAAACGAAGAGCTGATTACTACTTATGGTAGCGCATCATTCTGAAAACGTTTGAGTAAATGAAAAGAAAACATAATAAAACATTGAATTTCATGATAAATTGCATTGATTACTCTTTTTAAATATATATTGTCTTTGCAAAGTAGGAAATGCACGATAAAAAAAGGTTTCATAGTAAAATATATATATATGCAGTTTTTAGAAGCTGGTATGCTAGTGACATCATGAAAGCATATAGCGTAACAGGCATGGGGGCGGAGTTTCAATCTAAATGTCAAGCTGATTATAAATATGCATCTGGGAAAGTGTAGAATATCACTACAGTCGTTACTTATGTCAAAAGGAAGCACAACTATACAGTCTTGAGAATCACCAAATTACCCGATATTAAATAAAATAATCATTGCTCCCAATAGAGAAAAAGTTATTATCCCATTATATCCCTTATCGCCTTTGCCTTCAAAATTTCTTTTCCTAACCAAACGGGGGAACAAAAAATAAGGCACTGTGATGAAAATTTGATAAGTACGTTTGCATAAATTTCTTACAGATATTCTTCATGAATATTAATACTGGTACATATTGAAGTGACCACGTGGTTGCTTCTCTGTTCTCTAGCTGTTGAGAAAATATTCAGAGATTTTCTACTATGAACAGTGCACAAACACCATCCACTGGCATCTTTTAGAATCGTGTTCATCAATTATATTCCGAAAATCTGATTGAGAGGAGGTTATACAATTATAACACCTGTGTTTATCGTGTCCTTAGCTTTGTATTTACTGTAGATTATGGTATCTACAATTCTAATCTATTAGTTATTGCACTTCATTGTATGGGTATTTTAAGCGTAACCTAACAAAAATAGATATCTCACAAGTAACCTAGACTTCTATTTTCCCCTCTACTGATAATGGACTTTCCCATCATAAATGGCGTGAAGACCCAAACTAACAACAAATCCCGATGAAATATGATTAGATTAACATAAAAATGGCCATGTTATAGTCTTCTGGAATCATTTTATACGTTATAGATGCAATCTGATTATAGATCTGGCAGTAACTTTAGTCTTCTTGAAGCGTTTTAAACGTTATAGATGCTGTTTGAGCAAAGATTTGGCAGTAATTTTAGTCTTCTGGGAGCATTTTTAAACGTTATAGATTCTGTATGAGGAAAGGTCTGGTAGTAATTTAAGTCACCTGGAAGTTTTAAATGTTATAGATGATGTCTGAGCAAAGATCTGGCAGTAATATTGGTCTTCTTTTAAGTGTTTTAAATGTTATAGGTGATGTCTGAGCAAGGATCTAGCAGTAATTTTAGTCATCTGCGAGCGTTTATAACGTTACAGATGCTGTCCTAGCAAAGATCGGGCAGTAACTTAAGTGTTCTGGCAGCATTTTAAATGTTATAGATCCTGTCTGAGCAAATATCTGGCAGTAATTTCAGTCCTCTGTAAGCGGTATAAACATTATAAATGCTATCTGAGCAATCATATGACAATAATTATAGTCTTCTGGAAGAGCTTAAAACGTTATAGATGCTGTCTGATAAAAAGATCTGGCAGTTAATTTAGTCTTCTGGGAGCGTTTAAAACGTTATAGATACTGTCTGAGCAAAGATCTGGCACTAATTTCAGTCTTCTGGGAGTGTTTTAAGAGTTATAGATGGTTTCTTAGTAAAGATCTTAAGAGTAATTTTAGTCTTATGGAAGCGTTTTAAACGTTATAGATGCTGTCTCAGAAAAGACCTGATAATATTCTAGTCGTAAGGAACCATTTTAAACATTATAGACACTCTCTGAGCAAAGATCTGGCAGTAATGTTTAGTCTTCTAAAACCCTCTTCAGCGTTATATATGCTGTCTCAACAAAGGTCTGTCAATAATATTAAACTCCTAGAAGTGTTTTAAACGTTATAGATGCTGTGTGACCAAAGTTTTGGCAGTAATTTTAGTCGTTATAAATTTATTTGATAATTATCTATACTTGATGTTGCTAAAGGTACCTCATTCATAATACTTACAGTACTCACGAATCTTGAGATGTTTTGTGAAATTTTAGTCCTCAAAGTTCTAGGGCGATTGTGTGAAAACAATGATATAAGCTGATTACATTGTTCATTCTTCAACTATAAATAAAAAAAAATAAATATAAAGATAAATGTACAGGTGTATTCAAAGGCCTCAGGTACCAGCTAAAGTATGAGAGTGGAAATAAATTTTTCACCTGAAGGAATAATAAGGGTTTTGATATGTTACGTGGCATTTAAATTAAAAATGATAAGTATAACTTTTTTGCATCATAAATATCTACAAAAATATCGCTATTTCCTTGTATTGATGAAAAAATAAGCAATATGAAAATAAAAAAGATGCCCTTTTTTATTTTACTTAAAAATGCTTCTTAAAACTTGTTTATATAAACATATATAATATAAAATTAATTGTTAAATATTCTGTTTTTTTTTTTTTTTTTTTTTTTTTTTTTTTTTTTTTTTTTTTTGTATTCGTGGTGTTTACATGTCCCTCAATCATCTTTGCCTCCTAATCATTACCCAATCATTTCTTTAATATATTTTGCTCGTTAGTGAGAATATATAAGATATAAGGAAAGCATCCAGGGACCTGTTTAAAGAGATTGGATTCTTTCCGGAGCTCTAACTTTTTATAGAATTGTTTTTTAGAACACATTCCTAATGGAATAGGCCTACGGTATATCCGGTATTCGAAATATACTTAATTGAATTCGCTACCGCGGAACTTTTTAGCTTTAATTACGGAAGATAAGACCAAAGGGATGAGGGATGAGACAGTAGCTCCATTGAGGCCCCTCGCGCTAGGCTAAAAAATATTAGATAATAATAAGGAACTTCAGTGGAGAAATGTAAATACTATCTTGTAAGGCCTTCGAATGTATGCTGTATATTTTATGTCAAGTATGTGTCTTTTAAATTTCTGATCTTTTAAACTCAGCGGACTTAATTGAAAAACATTAAACACTTTGACAACACTAGCTTAAATTTCTTCATTAAATGTGTAAGGAATGGTGAGTGAAAGGTATTCCATACTTAAATTAGAGTTATTACTCTGAATAACAATTATTTAGGTTAAATGTAATAGAATGATTTTACGCTATACAAATTTACTGCTTCGGTCATATTGATAGTCATTATAATCTCCTCCTACGCTCTTTGACGCAAAGTGCCTCGGTTAGATTCCCCCAGTAGTATCCATCTTGAGCTTTTAAGTTAGTTAATACTTCTCAATTCATTATCCCTTACTTCACGTTTCATAGTCCTCAGCCTTGTAGGCCTGGGTTCTTCCTACTCTTTTAGTGCCTTGTGGAGACCAATTGAATGTTTGGTGAACTAATCTCTCTTGGGGAGTGCGAAGAGCATGCCCAAACCATATCCATATACCACTCACCATGATCTCATCCACAAAGGGCGCATGAGTAATCTCTCTTATAGTTCCATTTCTAATCCTGACCAAGTCTTTACCAACCAATATTCTTCTGAGGGCTTTGTTCGCAAATCTACAAAATCTGTTGGATATTGCTTTATTATCATACCATGACTCATGTCTATACTGTAACACTGATCTCACAAAAATTATACATAACATGAGTTTTTGCGTAATTTCGATGTCTTTTCAGTTTTTTGGACCTTATGTTTTTAATAAGGAAGAAGGTTTGAAGTGAGCGATATACAATCGTTAACAGATTACTAGTAAGAGAAGCGACAGAAACATACTTTTTATTTCAAATAAAATTAAAATTTATCAGTTATACGTTTACTAATATTCATGAACAAAATTATAAAATATAAATAGATTTCATACATTTTAGCTAGTCTTTTTTTAACAATTCTTTAGAAAAAATACTCAGTATCTAATATTTACTAAGGCTTAAATTCTAGGAAGAAGAAATAAAAATCGCATGGTTCTTGTTGCCGAAGATTTTTCTTATGAAATACTTCTTAATATTGAAAGAGGCGTCTTCGAATATTGCAGCACATATCACCAAGTATACTTATATATTTAAAAAAAAATATCAAAAGTTAAAGAATATAAATGTGAAGGTCATCTCCTGCACTGACAAGCGTCTTTTTTTCATAATGAAAATGTCATGCATTTTTTATATACAAGATCCGCTAGTAATGGAGGATCATAACTCCAGCATTGGCATGTCCCCTTTATGTTAATAAAATGGCAAGTGAAAATCCCTTATCATGTTTTACATATCCAAGAGACATAAACACATTTTGTAGTCTGTTTGGATAACCTTTTAAATATAGGTTTTGAAACGCCTGGTTAATAAAAGAAAAAAATACTTTTCAGGTCAGGATTTGAATAAAGGTTTAACGGTGCTTTATCATACATTATCCTGATGAATTATAATATATTTTTGTACGTTTGAAATACTTTTATCAAAACTGGTATAATTACCTAAACTACGTCTGATATAATATCAGGCTCTTATGTGAAATAAACGAAATCTTTTGAACATTTGTTACAGTGATATAAATTTCCAAACGATCAGATTTTTTCCTATGAAATGTAGAGCCCTTGTAATTGTTACGTTGCTATTGTCTCTCGTGTTTACTCTTCGTACATACCTGCCTCATACCCACTCCTGGTTATGAGTTACTATATTATATCAGATCTTTGTTCAATCTCTTCCAGCTAGTACCATATATTAAGGTCAAGGTCAAGTAGGTGTCTATATATTCCCCTTAAACGTTCATAAATATTCTATTATTTTTGGGTTTGCAGTTCAATTTAGACATTAAGAAAAATACGGATAGATTTTTTTTATTCATATGTCATATAACAGGTTAATAGAGAAGGTTTTTTCATTACTAATTATAGGATACCTTTGCTGGGAGGAAATATTTCTTCCATGACAGTCATATGTGCTGGAATATGTACTTTCAAATGGGACGTAATTCTAGAGTAAGAAAGCATTGTAAAGGGTAATCTGGAGTAGCATGACTCCATGTCACGGCAGTTCTATGAATATTCAGTTGCCCTATCATCATGTTAGGGGAGAGAGAGAGAGAGAGAGAGAGAGAGAGAGAGAGAGAGAGAGAGAGAGAGAGAGAGAGAGAGAGAGAGAGAGAGAGTTGACACTTACCGAATCTGAAAAATAAATTCAACAAATATCATTAATAATGTCTAATGATATATATATATATATATATATATATATATATATATATATATATATATATATATATATATATATATATATATACATATACATACATACATATATATATATATATATATATATATATATATATATATATATATATATATATAGAGAGAGAGAGAGAGAGAGAGAGAGAGAGAGAGAGAGAGAGAGAGAGAGAGAGAGAGAGAGA
The DNA here is from genome assembly GCF_036898095.1 of Palaemon carinicauda. NCBI lineage: Eukaryota > Metazoa > Arthropoda > Malacostraca > Decapoda > Palaemonidae > Palaemon > Palaemon carinicauda. Next base: position 153,518,840 of record NC_090728.1, read on the forward strand.
GAGGGAATATCAAGCATACCTGGGTTATCGATTATCGACTTGACTCGCTGAGACAATAAAAATAAAATTTTCTATTTGTTCAATAGCTGTTATCAAAACTATGTTTGCCAGGGCACCAGCCACCCGTTGAGATACTACCACTAGAGAATTATTGGATCCTTCAACTAGCCAAACAGTACTAAATTGGATCCCTCTCTCTCTAGTTACGGTTCATTTTGTCTTTGCCTACACATACACCGAATAATTTGGCCTATTCTTTCCACATTCTCCTCAGTTCTCATACACCTCAAAACACTGAGATTACAAAACAATTCTTCATCGCTCAATGTGTTAACAATTACACTGTAATTGCTAAGTGGCTACTTTCCACTTGGTAACGACAGAAGACTCATTAGCTATTGTGAACAGCTCTTCTAGAAGAAGGACACTTCAAAATCAAACCATTGTTTTCTAGTCTTGGGTAGTGCCATAGCCTTCATATCATGGCCTTGCACAGTCTTGGATTAAGAGTTCTCTTGCTTGAGGGTATACTCGAGCACACTGTTTTGTCTTATTTCTCATCCTCTTGTTTTTTTTTTTCTTTTAAGTTTTTATAGTTTCTATATGAAATATCTAACAACGTTGTTACTGTTCTTGAAATGTTTAATTTTGATTGTTTATTACTTCTCTTGTAGTTTATTCATGTCCTTGTTTCTTTGCTTTCTGGGGTTTTTTCCCTGTTGGAGGCTTTGGGCTTATAGCATCTTGCTTTCCCAACTAGGGTTATAGCTTAGCTTGTAATAATAATAATAATGATAATAATAATAATAATAATAATAATAATAATAATAATAATAATAATAATAATATACATTTTTGCCTCCCCATGGTGACACAAAGACTGCTTAATATAAAGGCTCTATCATATTCCTTTTATTTAGAGGTGGTGTAGGGGGGGGGAGGATGGTTCGACTGGTATGACAAGATCATAAATAAAGGCGTCATTCCTTTACCATTTTATGACCTTAGTCTACAAAAAAAAAAAAAAAAAAAAAAAAAAAAAAAAAAAAAAAAAAAAAAAAAAAAAAACGCACTCACCAATTTCATACTTCACTAAACTTTCTTCATGAATTACGTCACTTTTGTACTCTTGTGTAGTGTAGTCTTCAAGAGTGAAGGCATATATAGGTTTTTGGGAACTGTGTTATATTCATTTTGACTTACTGAAATATATATTTTATCAAACATTGAAGGACATTGAAGTCATTATTACCGAATTTTCAAACTATTGGCCAGTAGGTTGTTCCTATTGTTTGGTAAAAAACTTTAAAATCTTGATCTTAGTTATACAATCTGGAAAAAAAATGCCTTAATCACTGGAAATCTGGTCATAGAATACATGATCCGATTTACTTCTTTTCCCCCAAAAGCGTAGTATGTGAGTTTTCAAAAGAAAACCGGTCGTCCGTTTTGTTACTGTTTATCTGTCCAATTTTTCTAATGTTTATTGATATTATTAAAAATGAAGAGATTAACCAGCCCAATGAGAAATTCTCAATAAAACTGTACCTGCCTAAACATAAATATATCCATTAAAAACATTATAATTGCTATACATATGTGGTACGGTTAAAAAGGGTGTCAAACAGTTTTTGATGTGACAAATCACTTATTACTAGATTATCTGTTATTTGATAGAGGCCTATAAATATGTAATATAAGGTCGTCTTATTTTTCAACTGATTGAATATTCTAATTTATACAAATATATATTCAATTACAAAATACTAGTCTCAATGCAAATTCTGGTAAAAAAAACACTTTTAGGGTATTCTAATTTACAGATAAAAGCCTTCTGGGATATCTAATATAAAAATATGATAAACTGGAGGTTTTTTCTATTATAAAAGTTTTAATTATCTACATATGGAAGAAACTTACGTGACCTAAATCATGTTGAAAAAGGCTATATTCTAAAAAAATTAAAAAAGTCTTCGCTTAAAGAAGTTAAACACTTAGACAGAAAACTATTTCTTTATAAATCCTAATTCAAAGCTATGTACTACAGCTATATTTTGAATAACACTTCCAACTTTTGTATGTTCGTGGTATTCTTTAAGCAAAGGAAGTTGTATATAGAAAGGTATATGACGGGAGATATTACCAAGTATATAAGAACACGTAGAATTTCTTGAATAACCCAGTACTTTAATTATTGGTATTAATTTGAATGCTTTAAAGGAGCGCTTCTACCATATTTATATCGCTTCAGCCTTTTTACTGCTATTGGACGTATTCTACGTCTAGATATTACTATTACTTTTGGCATCATTGGACGCCTTTTCAATCTAGTTATATTTTTTTTATTGGCGTGTATGAAAATTTTACAAAATATGTAAAATCTATGCAAGTAAAATATAAAGTCTTTCAGGTATAATATAGGAAAAATATCATTTGAAGTTGAATATTTCCCGAAAAAATGGGTGTGGGGCTGAAGTACCAAATTTTCTGATGATTGGTTCGAGCTCAAAGTGTTTTACCATACCATCAGTTGATAGCAAATAGATAGTGGCACGTAAAAGTTCTTTAATTATTCCAGTAATGTCATCAACGATAACCATTTGCCTCATTTAAAGTGGGGTTATATTATGAAATTCATATTAGTTTACCATCATTTCAATCTATACCATAATTGGTTCTTTTTTCTGTTGCAATCTGATGAACACATTACATTTTGCATATATTCTTCAATCATAATATAACTTTTCTGTATTTTGATAATTCACTGGCCCACCTGGTTTAAGCAAGACAGAACAGATGAATTTGCACTAAATAAAAGAGTCTAGGATAACCCATCAAATATCAAATATTCAA
>NC_090728.1:153526692-153586692 GCF_036898095.1 Palaemon carinicauda
TTTTTCATAATTTATAATTCACTCATCTTTTAGGTTACTCAAAAGATATGTTTCCTGTTTATCCAAAACCAAATATGGTTGATTTCGTGGATAACTTTAGAAAGTTATGTTCACACATTAGGCTTCATTTTCTAATTTAGAGATTTTTTATATTTTTTTTTTTTTAATTTTCATTTGTCACTACTTCTGATTTACTGAATCTAAACATTTCATAAAAACCTTTTCACTTCATCAACCATTTTTATCATGATTTTTAACCGTCTTTTCGGCGGATAAATTCTCCACCTTGTTCATGCCTTTACTGTACATGTCTTTAACCTTCTAAAAATAAGGATAAAATAATTCCGAAATCAGATCTCTCTCTCTCTCTCTCTCTCTCTCTCTCTCTCTCTCTCTCTCTCTCTCTCTCTCTCTCTCTCTCTCTCTCTCGATATAAAGATGTTAATTCCAAAGCATTTCTAAGACTCTTGTGAGCTTATTCCTGTTTTTATAACAATAACTTTTTCATGCTATGTTCAACATTCCAGCATATGAGGCTAACTTCATTTGTCAACTTTTCCCTACATGATTAAAACAGCAATGATCAAGTTTACGCATTTTTAGTAATCATGAGACTTATTTTATGCTATAGTATTAAAAAAAAAATTGTTTTTTTCTAGCTGCAGGTTCTGTTTGGTTGATAATTATTCACTTTAACGAAAAAAGGACACTCCAAACAAAGAATTAAAACCAAAAATTCCACATGATATTGCAAAAGCTAAATTTCTGCAATTGTCAACTTTTAGATTGTTTAAAACTTGTTTTTCATAGTTTAAATATTTGTCGTATTTAAACAATACTTCACTGAAATAACTAAACAGTTCAGTTTATTCTATTATTAATTTCTCAATACCATCACGTATCTCAGCTATATCATGCAGGCTATTTGGTTTTCTCCTCAATTTCGTACAAAATCTTACCATCCACAATACAATATCCTATCAGCATCATACTACGGACATCTTCCCCCATGAATTCTCCTTATAGTAACATCCACTAAGTGAAAGATTTTTTTTTTCCTGAGAGAAGCCGGTAAAAACGATATCTAGATGCAAATGTTGCAAGCAAATGCTATTTGAGAAGCCAGCTGAGAATCTTACCCAGAATGAAAATTTCCTCTAAGAGAGGAAAGATATGGAGACCAAAAATATACTTTACTGAGAAGAATTTAAGAGAAGCCTCTAGCTTAATTGATGACTTGTACAGTGGCTAAAAATATTTCTTAGCATCTTCAGAAGACTTTTGATAAGTTTAACTAAGTTACAATGCTACTCTAATTACATGTTTACTTCACTGTCAGGGTCCCGCATTAAAAGGAATTGAAGTGTTGATGACGATGAGCAAGACTGAATGTGAGTGGAGTGATAATGATGATTACAGTGATAGTTATGAATACAGAATTTGTATCAAAGGGGGAAAAAGGGGTAAGGTAGGAGATACTGTTGTAAAAGTTTTCTGTATCATGTTTATTTACTACTTATGTATTAATGGATGAAGAGAGTACATGCGTACTGTTGAAGATAATAGCATTATATATATATATATATATATATATATATATATATATATATATATATATATATATATATATATATATATATATATATATATATAGTAAATGTATGTGGATACTAAATGTGTATGAATATTTCCGTATATATATATATATATATATATATATATATATATATATATATATATATATATATATATATATATATATATATATATATATATATATACATATATCAAGGAACTTCCCCCATTTTTGGGGGGTAGCCGACATCAACAAATGAAACAAAACATAAAAGGGGACCTATACTCTCTACGTTCCTCCCAGCCTAACAAGGTACTCAACCGAGTTCAGCTGGTACTGCTAGGGTGCCACAGCCCACCCTCCCACATTATCCACCACAGATGAAGCTTCATAATGCTGAATCCCCTACTGCAGCTACCTCCGCGGTCATCTAAGTCATCGGAGGAAGCAGCAGGGGCTACCGGAACTGCGTTACAATCGCTCGCCATTCATTCCTATTTCTAGCACGCTCTCTCACATCTATCCTCCTATCACCCAGAGCTTCCTTCACTCCATCCATCCATCCAAACCTTGGCTTTCCTCTTGTACTTCTCCCATCAACTCTTGTATTCATCACCTTCTTTAGCAAACAGCCATTTTCCATTCTCTCAACGGTGCCATACCTCCTTAACACATTCATATCCACTCCAGCCATACTCCTTAGACACTTCATCTCAAACACATTCAATTTCTGTCTCTCCATCACTTTCATTCCCCACAACTCCGATCCATACATCACAGTTGGTACAATCACTTTCTCATATAGAACTCTCTTTACATTCATGCCCAACCCTCTATTTTTTACTACTCCCTTAACTGCCCCCAACACTTTGCAACCTCCATTCACTCTCTGACGTACATCTGCTTCCACGCCACCATATGCTGCAACAACAGACCCCAAGTACTTAAACTGATCCACTTCCTCAAGTAACTCTCCATTCTACATGGCATTCAACCTTGCACCACCTTCCCTTCTCGTACATCTCATAACCTTACTCTTACCCACATTAACTCTCAACTTCCTTCTCTCACACACTCTTCCAAATTCTGTCACTAATCGGCCAAGCTTCTCTTCTGTGTCTGCAGCCAGTACAGTATCATCCACATACAACAACTGATTTACCTCCCATTCATGGTCATTCTCGTCTACCAGTTTTAATCCTCGTCCAAGCACTCAAGCATTCACCTCTCTCACCACTCCATCAACATACAAGTTAAACAACCACGGCGACATCACACATCCCTGCCTCAGCCCCACTCTCACCGGAAACCAATCACTCACTTCATTTCCTATCCTAACACATGCTTTACTACCTTTGTAGAAACTTTTCACTGCTTGCACCAACCTTCCACTAACTCCATATAACCTCATCACATTCCACATTGCTTCCCTATCAACTCTATCATACGTTTTTTCCAGATCCATAAACGCAACATACACCTCCTTACTTTTTGCTAAATATTTCTCGCATATCTGCTTTACTGTAATAAAAATCTAATTCATACAACCCCTACCTCTTCTAAAACCACCCTGTACTTCTAAGATTGCATTCTCGGTTTTATCCTTGATCCTATTAATCATTACTCTACCATACACTTTTCCAACTACGCTTAATTACAACACTCATGCACATCTCCCTTACCCTTATATAGTGGTACAATACATGCACAAACTCAATCTTCTGGTACCACTGACAACACAAAACACATATTAAACAATCTCACTAACCATTCAAGTACAGTCACACCCCCTTCCTTCAACATCTCAGCTCTCACACCATCCATACCAGACGCTTTTCCTACTCTCGTTTCATCTAGTGCTCTCCTCACTTCATCTATTGTAATCTCTCTCTCATTCTCATCTCCCATCACTGGCACCTCAACACCTGCAACAGCAATTATATCTGCCTCTCTATTATCCTCAACATTCAGTAAACTTTCAAAATATTCCGCCCATCTTTTCCTTGCCTCCTCTCCTTTTAACAACCTTCCATTTCCATCTTTCACTGTCTCTTCAATTCTTGAGCCAACCTTCCTTACTCTCTTCACTTCTTTCCAAAACTTCTTCTTATTTTCTTCATATGAATGACCCAATCCCTGACCCCACCTCAGGTCAGCTGCCCTCTTTGCCTCACGTACCTTGCGCTTTACTTCCACATTTTTCTCTTTATATTTTTCATACTTCTCTCTACTATTACTCTGCAGTCATTCATCAAATGCCCACTTTTTCTCTTCCACTTTTACCTTCACTCCTTCATTCCACCATTCACTGCCCTTCCTCATGCTGCCTCCAACAACCTTCTTGCTACACACATCACTTGCAATCCCAACAAAATTTTCTTTTACTAACTTCCACTCCTCCTCTAATTGGCCAGTTTCTCTTACTTTCACTTTGTCATATGTCATTTTCAACCTTTCCTGATATTTACTTTCTACCCCCGATTTTACTAGCTCTTCAACCTTCACTAGCTCCCTTTTACATCCACCTACTCTATTCCCCCACTCTTTTGCTATAACTAATTTTCCTTCCACCAAAAAATGATCAGACATACCGTTAGCCATACCCCTAAACACGTGCACGTCTTTCAATCTTCCAAACATTCTTTTAGTTATCAACACATAATCCATTAATGCCCTTTCTATAACTCTTCCATTTGCCACTCTTACCCATGTATACTTATCTTTACCTTTCTTTTTGAAAAAGCTATTACTTATCACTATCTCTTGCTCAACACACATATCTACCAGTCTCTCACCACTCTCATTTTCACCTGGTACGCCATACTTCCAAATGACACCTTCTACCTCTCCAGCGCCCACTCTAGCATTTAAGTCACCCATGACAACTACATAATTCCTTCTACCCAGTCCTTCTACCCACCTAGTTTATTCATTCCAGAACTCATTCCACTCTTCTTCACTTTTCTCACTACCTGGCCCATACGCACTGACAAACGCCGAACATTCCCTACCCAACCTAACCCTTACCCACATTAACCTAGATGATATCTAGATCCATTTCGCTACTTTACCTGTCATCCATTCACTCAGAAATAAAGCCACACCCTCTCTCGCTCTTCCCCTTTCAATCCCAGACACTCTACCAGACATTTCACAAAAAATCACTTCACCCTTTCCTTTTATCTTCGTCTCACACAAGGCCAATACATCCATCCTTCTATTCCTAAACATACTTCCAATTTCACATCTTTTACTCTCTATCGTACTACATCCACGCACATTCAAACACCCCAAAAATAGAGTGCGGGGAGCAGCCACTCTCCCCCCAGCTCCATCTCTTTGTCAATGTCTCACAGGATGTAGATACAGGTGAGGGGGTTCCTAGCCACCTCGTCCTGTCCCTTTTAGTCGCCTCTTACGACACACAGGGATAACGTTGGCGCTATTCTAATAGTTTTTATGCCCCTGCGGCAAAAGGGGGCATATATATATATATATATATATATATATATATATATATATATATATATATATATATATATATATATATGTATATATATACTATATATATGTGTATATATATATATATATATATATATATATATATATATATATATAATATATATATATATATATATATATATATATATATATATACATATATATGTATATATATATATATATATATATATGTATATATATATATATACATATATATATATATATATATATATATATATATATATATATATATATATATATATGTATGTATGTATGTATGTATATATATATATAAGAACTTGTGTTTATTAATCCTAACTGTTATTCAAATAACAAAAGTTATGGATAACTAGAAAGGGTTATGATAACATAATAATTATCTCTTTTTCATATATGTGTATTTTTTAACTTAAAAAAATAAATTACCATTACTATGTTAATTCTCACCATGACTGCTCTTCAGCTTTTTATGTAATGGTGGACAGAATGTAGTTTATAGTGAACATTAAAATATTATTTCTTAGTTGATAATAATGGTGAAATAATACGCCCCTTAAAGGTTCCTAAATATCATAATTGATTTCTAGATGGACAGATGAACGTCTTCAAGACTTAAAATCATTTGATTCCCTCTTTTCATTTATGAAAATTGTGTGAATTATACAGTATGAAGGTCTTTAGCATTATATCAGATTGAACCTTCCAATAATCCAGTAACGAAGATATTAATCATCATGGAGGGAGAAAAATATCACAAAGATACTTGCAACTATATTATAATGAGAGTATGTTATATTATAAAATTATCTCTCTCTCTCTCTCTCTCTCTCTCTCTCTCTCTCTCTCTCTCTCTCTCTCTCTCTCTCTCTCTCTAAGGTATTTTCGAGCCTATACGAAGAATTCTTTCTGGGTAATGAACCACCTCTGCACATCTTCCGTAAGTGAGAACTATTCTAAAAGTCTCAGGATATAAGCAAGAGAAAATCCAAGAGCATCTTTCAACGGATCAACACATTCCCTCTTGACCATTCGGGTGGTACCTCATGAGGCCTGATCTTTGTTGAGAAAATGAGTGAAAAATAAAAGATGTGGTAACACAGAAAATGATGCTCAGGTCAGAATTTACGAGGAAAATACTTTAATATAGATCAGTATCTAACTCTGAAGGTGAATAGTTCTACTTTTTGTGATGCACGAAATATTTTCAATGCAGATAAAAAGAAATTTTTCTATCAAACCTGGTAAAATAATCCTTAAACGCTCATCATATACGTTTATTTTCTATCTAGTATTCCTCAAATTACCTGCCTTATTATTATTTTTATCATCTATCATTTTATCGCATAATCTGCAAATATTCTTAAAACGAATTAATTATTCAAAATGTGAGATCAGTGTATGATATCAATGGTAAATACTTTCACTGGAACCAGATATAATCTTTTTCTTTATGATAAAGATGGAGCCTTGGAGGAAAAACATTCATCTATTTTTAAATGTTTAAATGTCACTCATGAATGGCAGTGGTAAGGGACAGGACAGTGCCCTAGAGATAGGACAATATCCTGGAGACTGACAATACATACTTATGATCAGCCCCTCTCCATCAAGCTAGGACCAGGGAGGGCCAGACAATGGCTGATAATGACTAAGCATGAAGACCTATATAATCACCCCCAAAAAACCCTCCTTAGCTTACAAGAATGGTGAGGTTAGACACTACTAAAACTTAGGAAAACTAGTATCTTCACACACACATCTACACACATGCATATATACATATATATATATATATATATATATATATATATATATATATATATATATATATATATATATATATATGTGTGTGTATATATATATATATATATATATATATATATATATATATATATATACATACATATATATATATATATATATATATATATATATATATATATATATATGTATATACATATTATCTTTGCTACTAATACATACATATCTGACATTAAATCTTAACTTGAATAAGGTTTATCCATCGTCACTTATACGATATTTAGTATCCGAATTGAAAAACATAAGAGTGCGATCTAGCAACACATCAAGACTTGGAACATATTGACAACTTAGTGATAATACGAATTTATTATTACCAAATAAAAGACACACAACAATAACGTTAAAACAGTTAATAACGGAGCGTTTTTTTTTTTAATTCTAATTCAAATCTAGAGTTTACGTATTTAGAGCGGTCCTATACACATAAATATATATTGTCATACAACCACAATCAATTATTGAATCCTCAATGATTAACAATATCACAATAAATTTCGCAAAGCAGGTGCTCAGGATCTAATTTCAACAGAATTCCCTGTTCAGTACAGATGTATTGTGTCTATGGCTAAGAGACTAAATCCGTTGATCATGGAATTCGGGTCCTAAATAATGCCTCCTTGTGAGCTGCGCTTATCTGGATCACTGCAAAATAGAGTATTGATAAAAAAAAAAAAAAAAAAAAAAAAAAAAAAAACAATTTTAATCTTTGTAGAAATTAATGGCATAAAAGCATTTTGGGAATGATATTTTGATAAACATGGCACACTATGGAAAATAGGGATATGAGAAGAAATATAATACTTATTAAATTTCTCAAATTTGATAATAGTACCATATCATACTGTATCTTTCACAAATATTATTATTATCATTATTAATTGCTAAGCTACAACCCTAGTTGGAAAAGCAGAATGGTATAAGCCCAAGGGCTCCATCGGGGAAAATAACCAAGTGAGTAAAGGAAACAAGGAAAAATAAAATATTTTAAGTACAGTAACATTAAAATAAATATCTCATATATAAACTATAAAAAACTTTAACAAAATAAGAGGAAGAGAAACAATATAAAACAGTGTGCCCAAGTGTACCCTCAAGCAAGGGAACTATAACCCAAGATAAAGGAAAATCATGGTACAGAGGCCATGACACTACCCAAGACTAGTGGACAATGATTTCATTTTGGAGTGTCTCTCTCCTAGAAGACGTGCTTACTTAGCTAGAGTTTCTTCTACCCTTACCTAGAGGAAAGTTGCCACTGAAACATTACAGTGCAGTAGTTAACCCCTTTGGTGAAGAAGAATTGTTTGATAATCTCAGTGTTGTCAGGTGCATAAGGACAGAGGAGAATATGTAAAGAATAATCCAGACTATTCGGGGTGTGTGTATGCATAGGAAAAAATGAACCGTAACCAGAGAGTAGGATCAAATGTAGTACTGTCTTGGTAGTCAAACGACCTCATAACTCTAGTGGTAGTACCTCAACGGGTGGCTGGTGTCCTGGACAACCTACTACCTAGTAATAGAATGCTTATAAGGATATGTAATAATTCATGGAAACGAGATTAGATGTTGCTTTCTTTGATGGTATTTTGATATTTTTTTCAATACATGACATATTGAATTTTGATGATTTGTAGTGAGACATCAAAATTTCAAATCTTTATAAGTTACAACTCAAAGTAATTTGAAATTGAAACCCGAGCATATATAATTAAATAATCATTAACGATAACTTCACTGCCATCTAAATTATTTACCATTGAATCGAAAAAAAAGTATTAATTTTAATCTAAATGAGAATGAGTCATGATGTATGATTTATTTATCATATTTTACTGTTAAATATAAAAATAACAGTTTCTATATTAATGAAGTAAAATATTGTTCCATTAAACTTAATGTTTCGAGTAAGTATTTCAAAAAGTTGTTGTACATGAATTTGTGCATGTAAAAGAGAGAGAGAGAGAGAGAGAGAGAGAGAGAGAGAGAGAGAGAGAGAGAGAGAGAGAGAGAGAGAGAGAGAGAGATGAGATTACATCGCTCATTTTGTAGCTATTACCATGCTTCGTAATAGAGTTGGTCTACTAAGTACACGCAAATCAGCATGATACTGGGAATTAGGTTTTCAATACTAACAATGAGGATATTCGTTGGTATACGCTTTGTCAACGGATTTCTTTCTACAAAACTATGTTTTATCTAGCTGTGCAATATTTTTTAAAAAATTATGTTTTGCTTGTTCTTTTCAAGAAAAAATCTGCAGAATTTTAGGCGAAATCTCCATTTCTGTCTTCCTGGATGGAGGAGTATATTTCCTGTACGTGAAGTTGCTCAAACTTCTCACCGTTGCATTTTCTTGGTGTTATTTGCATCTAGATTGAATTCCTGTCAGGAGAAAAATGCTGCTCTCTCATCGGCGGATTCCTGTCGGCCAAACTCATAAAGCCAATCAGTATGGCTTCAGAAAGACCGGAATCTCTGGCACTAGTCTTCTGAAATTTGATTTTTCTCTCGAAAGATATTTGGGTTTTAGTTTTCTTTAAGTTTTCTTTCGGTCTCATTGTTTATGGAAAAACTTGAAATGTTTCTTGACGTTATTGTCTAAGAATATTTAATTTTTTGCAATATTTACACATTTTAATGTTGCTATTGACTTAATAACTCGGGTTACCATCATGATATACTTTTTACAATATTTATTTTTTTGCATATATAAAGTGTTTTGCTGACTTTAATTTCTGAGAATCTATATTCTAATTTAGTTCCTCAATCGACGACTTTAAAAATAAACTTACTCTCATTAACCTCTTGTACTTTCATTTGATTCCATGATAGTGAGTCTCAGAAATCTTCAAATCAGGTATCATCGAATTAGGGTTGCCAAGATCCATTTTGGTAACGAGATGCCAATCATACCCTCCTTTAGTGCTGAATTTAGGTCATGTGATTGATTCAGACCCTAAATCCATAAGTGAAACATTTATGAAATGATTCATTATCTGAAAAGCAACATGGAGATACTATTTATGACTCTAGTTCATGGTATTTGTGATACGTGTTTTTCCCCCCAGGATTTGAGCAATATCATATTCATTTATCATACGATATGAAAAAATTATTCTGAATGTAATCTATGGGAATGTTTATATAAAGATATGGATCAATCGTTACTAAGGTTTACGATCTTTATTGTAAAAAAAGGAATGATCAAATACCATACTTTGGTTTTAGAATTTCAAATTGAAACTGATATAATCAATCAATAGGATATATAAGTTTAGTAAATCATGTAGACTTCCATTCTTCATTATCCCCCTGATATACTTTGTTGGCGTCAAAATAACGTATTATTTCAACCATGAACCCATGAGAAGATCTTTCGGATATATAGTAATAGATTAAAGGAAATTGGAGTTATAAATAAAATGAGACAGGGGAAAACATGATTAATAGTTATTTGATTAGGATATTCAATCGATGCATATCACCATCTCTAACATTATTTTTCCCGTATATAGCAATTACTGATATTTATGAACAAGTTAGGAAAGGGTACTTAGATATATGACAATCAATAACTACCATATGAAATTTGCTCAGTTAATTTGATCGAGAGATGAAGGCGTAATATTAATTATCGCCATTATAACTTTATCTAGAAAAAATTTTATTACTGATCATATAATTCTAATCCCCCAAAATACTTTTGAATTATCACTTGTTATTATTTACTGTCATCCATTAGGCAACATACAAATATGAAAATAGACTGAATGTAGAATATCATACACCTAAACACAATTAACCAAGCTACATGAGAAAATATTTGTTTTGAGCACTAGTGTTAGCTGACGTTTTTATTTTTATTTTTATTTTTAGCAGAGGTAAAGTAAAAAAGTGAAAAGAGAGATAATGAAATTAGAATGAACACCTATCATTAAAATTCCTGTTCAATTTATGCAATAACATTACTTGAGTGGGTGAAAAAAAAATCCTAAAAATAGAGTATGAAACCATTTACCACCAGAAATTTCAAGCCTTTTGTTATTTGTGTAGGTGTATATTGAGGGCAATAACAATAAGAGGCAGAAAAAAGAGCAACATCAATGCGAGAGCAAACTACAGTCGAGGATATTTCAACAAGAAAAAGTTATGATTACAGGGAGGACATATAATGAGAATGACAGATAATAGATGGACAATAATAATAACAGAATGGGTCCCTACCGATTGCAAAAGAAGTAGGGGAAGGAAAAGAAAAACATAGATTGAAGAACTAAGAAAGTTTGCGGGTGTAGACGGGCACAGAAAGACCATAAACAGATGCAAGTGGAAGGACGTGTCTGAGGTCTTTGTTCTGCAATAGACTAGTAATGGTGGGGGATGATGATGACGATGATGATGATATTCAGGTTAAAAATCGCGCAGGTATTAGTTAATTGAGGAGAAGAAAACAGTAACGAAAAACTACTTATCAGATTTCAGGTGTTTTAATAGAAGGAAGTAAAAGATATATGTGATTCAGTTTTTTACCAGTCTTTGTAAGGATGTTTTTTTCTGCACTTAATACTAATCTAGTTCAATTTGAATTTTTTTTTTTTTCAGACAGGGCAAATAAAGCATCCACCGATTTCTGAGGGAAAAAAAAAAGATTTATTAAAACCGCTTGGGCTGACAAAAGTTTCCTCCAATTTGTTATAATTTATAAGTAACTCGGAAAAAAAATGGCTGAACAATAACACGATATTACAAGAACACATGACAATTACAATCTTTACTCTTCATCATAAAAACTCTAGATGTATGGAAATTTAATTTTTCGTTCAATAAAAAAAAGAAATTTTCAGTAAAGAAAGCAGGAAATTAATTGTTCAATAATTTACTCCCTGACGCAATTGCATATAGACAGAACTTTAATTTGCACAGATGATTTTCCCGATGAACAATTGCACGAAAACGAAAATTAAATGGATTTGGAAACTCTTGTCCTCTGTGCTGCTGATAGCAGTGGCCTTGATGCAATTGTTTCTATATGTTTTGTACTGACAATATTGTTGTAACGTTATTGTTGTAACATCCTTGTCAAAAAAAAAAAATATAACATTTAAAGTTATTGTTTAAAACGCATTGAATGATAAATAAGTCTAAGCACGAGTTAAGTGGGTGTACAAATTGATAATTCTTTTAACATATAAAAATAATGCAGTGACTATTTTGATGATAAAGGCAATTCCGTTGCTGGCAAATCTATCGATATGTAATTGAATGTGTATCTAAAAAAATAAATCATATTCTACAAAGCTGGTAATACTAAATTATTCCTTACTGCGATATTAACTAATGAATTTGTGTTTTTTTTCAAATAGAAACATTTATACGCAATTGATTATTTACCCTGGACAGTAATATGTTGGAAGTGTTTTATATAATCAGAAATACATTGAAGCAGATATGTTTTTTTATATAAGTAATGCTGATGAAATTAGGAAAAAGCGGAGACTAAATATTTTCTTCAAATCCAAAAACAACAACGGGAAAATATCACTATGGTTCCTTTTATAAAGTCAACGTTTACAATGGAACACAACAGGAGAATATTGGTGAATATTAATTGTTTGATACAACTTAGAAAAATTAACAAACATACCTTTAATTTGGTATTGGAGTTGGTATGATTAGTTTTTACTTTAGTGCTGCTCTTTGCTTCTTTAATCATAAGACCATTGTTTTCAAACCTAAAGAGATTGCATTAGTTGGAACATTTTATAAAAAATGAAAAAAAAATGTAATTTCTAACTAATAAAAAAATGAATAGAAGTACCTGTTAGGCAATATGATAACTACAGGCATATAATCTTGAAGTTCCTCGTGGTAGTGTTTTTTAGGCCGTTTACATAACATACTGTATTATATGCAAGTGAAATGTTTTTGTCGTCTATTTAGGACCGCCTACTCTTTCTGCAACAGTCTCAACTCCTGAGCGGTGATTTGAGATGACTAGCTAAAATTAGTGCAAAGTTTATATACACATCCTTACGGAGGTACAAAAAATATATGTATATATATATATATATATATATATATATATATATATATATATATATATATATATATATATATATATATACATATATATATATATATATATATATATATATATATATATATATATATATACGTATGCAGATTTGAATATTTCGAGTTATTTATAAAAAAAACATGGCTCATTTTTGGAGTGATTTCCATGCTGATGTAAATAAAAAAAAAGGGAGGGGAAAAACAGCACTATATAAATTGGACTAGGTACAATGAATGACAGAGTAGACATGGCCTTAAAATCATGAACACTATTTTTTTTTTTAAATAAAAGAAACATAAACAATGGGAATGGAGACTTTTGATAAATAAAAAATTAAATATATTGTGTTCGCAGTGAAAAGAAAAAATTCCATTAATGATGTAACTGCTATAAAAAGTTAAAGTCATGCGATCGTAGAATGGGGAAAAGAAAAATTTGTTTACATCTAAAGAGAAAAAAAATCAGAAAAATAAACACTCCTGTAATGAGAGAAAAATATGTTGAGTTTAGTTCAGCAATATAAAATAGGTAGTCCCAACTAGATGATGAAATGGAAGCAGGTGAAGAAGATATCAAGAATAATCTAACACAATTTGCATTGGAATCAGCACAAGATCAAGGCAAACTATCAGAAAAAACTGAAAGCCTGATAAAGAATAGATTAGAAATGAGGGAAGAATCCAAGAGAGATGAAATAAAATGAGTAAATTATGAAAAAAAATATAATAATAATAAACGAATTGAAATCCTTAGATATTCGTAAACACAATTAAATCAAAATCGAAAAAACACTAAAGAAAGGAAGCATGGAATTAACAAAAAGAATACTTCGACAGGGTGCCAATAGATGTTTGCTGTAAAGGATGAACATGGAAATATTATCCACAATAGAGATGGTATGAACAAAAATTTCGGAGGATTTCTATGCAATGTTATACATAAGAAACAACATCACCCATAAAAATAATTAAACACCTAAACCGGTAATAAACGTAACAGTAGGGGAAGTAAGGAAAGCATTAAAGAGCATGGAAACAGGCAAAGCAGTAGGAGTAGATGGTCTATCAATTGATTTATTAATAAATGAAGGAGATTTTATAGTAGTAAAAGTGGATGAACTTTACACAAATTGTCTGCAATAATACTCTATACCTACAACTAGGAAAAACTTTATCATACTATTTCACATAAAGGGAGACATAAAAGACCTGAAAGTTTACTCTCCGAAATAAATAAAATATTTACAAAGATCATATCAGGCCAAATATGAAGATAGCCACACTTTATTAAACTAAGAGAGTAGACAGGATTTAGAAGTGGATTTTCAACAACTGACCATACCAATGTGATTAACCATCTAATGAAAATTAACTAGAGTATGACAAACAACTATGTATGGCATTTATAGACTATTAGAAAGCTTTTGATTCTTTCCAAAATCTCAGCAATAATGAAAGCCTCTCAAAGACAAGGAATAGATGAATCTTACGTCAAAACCATTGAAGATATCTATACAGGAAGTACAGCAATACTAAAAAAGGAAAATAGAGTGAGAAAATTCCGATTAGGAAAAGAGTTAAGCGGAGAGACCCCATCTCTCCTAATATTCATAGCTTGCCTGGAAGAACTTTTTGGAAAGTTAGATTAGGAAAATATTGGAATATGGGGAATACCTTAACAACTTAAGATTGGAATATGGGGAATACCTTAACAACTTAACAACTTAAGATTGGCAGATTACATAATTGTTTTTTGAATCATGGGAGGAATCATAGAAAATGATAGAATATTTGTAAAACAAATAAAAAATGTAAGACTGAAAATGAATACGAGTAAAACCAAGATAATATTCAATGAAAATGTAGAGGGACAACAAATAAGAATTATAGACGAACCCCTAAAGATTGTTAATGGATATACTTACTTAGGACAGATAGTAAGTGTTTAACCTGGAAATGCAACGGAAATTAAAAGAAGGATAAGATTGGGATGGAGAGCTTTTAGTAAACAAAATGAGATGAAAACAAAATGCCAATTCTCTAAAAAGAAAAGTATTTAATCAGATGCACCTACCAGTTTTAACTTGTGCGTCACAAAATTGGAGCCTTACTAGAACCTTAGAACATAAACTAGTTACAGCTCAAAGAGCTATAAAACGAATAATAATGGAAATATTAATAAGAGATCAACGAGAGCAAACTAAAGTAGATAATATTCTAAGCACATGTACGAAAAAGAAATGTTCACGAGCAGGATATATAATGAGATTGACAAATTATATATGGACATTAATTATAACAAAATGCGTCCCTACAGATCACAAGAAGAAGGAAGGGAAGGAGTAGAAGACGATAGACTGACGAACTAAGAAAGCTTATTGGTATACCCTGAGTAAGACAACAAACAGACGCAACTGAAACGACATGTCTGAGGCCTTTGTTCGGCAGTGAACTAGTAATTGTTGATAATGATATATATAAGCATATATATATATATATATATATATTTATATATATATATATATATATATATATATATATATATATATATATATATATATATATATATATATATATATATATATATATATATATATATGTGTGTGTGTGTGTGTGTGTGTGTGTGTGTGTGTGTGTGTCGCATTTTCTCACGTCACTAGGTTCTTTCAATATATCCACCCTATAACCATCATAAGTGGAGTGATAGCCTATGAAACAGCAAAAATAATACAAACGTCAAAAAGAGCACTTAAAATCTAGGAGAAATGAAAAATCACAATAAAAAAGATACCGTTATCGTGAATACTGTCCATTGATATGTTGAATTATTCCCAATATACGGGATGTAAAGCCATTTAATAAACTACTGTTCAAAAATATTTGTCAGTTAATGTAGATTGCCATTCAAGTAATATAGATAATTTCATAAACTATAATCTTGAATTGAACAAATGTTTTTGTAACCAATTTTAACTCAATATGCATAAAACATTGAAGGGCTGTGGAATTGATTTGAACTACGCATTCTATAAAGGACAATGCGTCTATAAATTCATTGTTATTACAGTAGCCAGGCAACTGATGGAAAAGTATGAAATATTGTTATAAATGGTAAAACTAAGAGAATTCGTTGAGCGTTCGAGTTTCCAAAGCTCTTTCTCTTTCTCTTTCTCTCTCTCTTTCTCTCTCTCTTTCTCTCTCTCTTTCTATATATATATATATATATATATATATATATATATATATATATATATATATATATATATATTATATATATATATACATATATATATACAAGCACACACACACACCCACACACACATATATATATATATATATATATATATATATATATATATATATACGTATGTATATATATATATATATATATATATATATATATATATATATATATATATATATATATATATATATATATATATATATACATATATATACATATATATATATATATATATATATATATATATATATATATATATGTATATATATATATATATATATATATATATATATATATATATGTATATATATATATATATATATATATATATATATGTATATATGTGTGTGTGATGCCTTTTCTCACGTCACTAGTTTCTTTCAATATATCCACCCTATAACGATCATAAGTGGAGCGATAGCCTATGAAACTGCAAAAATAATTCAAACATCAACAAGAAGGTCGAAATAAAACATGTGTATTACAAAAATATATTTATTCATAAAATAGGGGCACCACTATAATTGTATAAACACCTTAGAAAGGAAAGACCATTCATATTACAAATAAAACACAATCTCCTAACTAGCGTTCATACCAACAGTAGGAGAGAAAGTGATAGGAGGAGATTGGAATTAATAACACCACTATTAAACCACATCTATACGACAGGAAAGGATACCGAGAGAAAGATTCCTTAATCCTAGCCAAATACGGCGATTCCGTGAATCTAACATTTGATCAGAAACTCACATTCACCAGCATAAATAATTAAAGCAGACAAGTGAATCAATAAAATTAATGCGTCGAAACTGTGGAGCAGCTACGGGACTCCTACCACCTTTCAGGTCACACATATAAGTCAATCTTCTTCGAGTTGACCCGTCAGCGAAACTCTTCAACATGACTTTTATCCCGAACATAGTACAATTATGGTAAGGTTAAATAGCTTACTCTTCTTTGTAGCTGAAGCACAGAATAACGACCTCAAGGATGTAATGGGGCAGAGGCGATGCAACGACATACAATTATCAAGAGTCTCCTGCGACTACTACTGAAGCTCGGACACATGAGCACGACGTCTCACTCAGGCCAAGAAGGAGAAACACCAAATCTCTTTCTCCTTTCCCTCACACAAGGGAGTAAGTCAGTTGCCGACACTGCCGTAAGTTTTGCACCGTACGTCCAAGAATCCTTCTATCGGGAGGCCACACAGAACTCCTGTCTTGTGGATTTTCCCCTTCGACGAAAGCACACACCGCCAACTGGTAAATGCTGGGCACGCCCACTCGCTCTCGCAAATATGAAAAACAAAAACATACACCGAAGAGAGGGTCCAACAAACTTATCAGGAAACAACCTCCTAAACGAGGTGATTACTAATTAAAGTGGAAACCAAAAATCATCAATTGCTGATATCAAAGTTATTGTAAATAACTTACAAAGTTACGGTAGATAACTGGCAACAAAAACCAAAAGCAAGAATAAATTAATAAAGTCAATAATAATAATATCAAAGTTACTGTAAATACCTTACAAAGTTACGGTAAATAACTGGCAACAAAAACCAAAAGCAAGAATAAATTAATAAAGGAAATAAAAATATTTTTTTCAAGGGAGACACATACTTAAATCACATATATATCTCAAATTAACCTACCACCATTAATATATCAATCAAACCTAACTTACTAACCTAAACCAGCCTATTGCTGCTACGGGCATAAATATATAACACCACATTTCAATAAACTTTCATTGTACTAACACCTCTAGATAATCCTATTAAACTTTGTTCCTATAAAACTTTGTTGAGAGAGTCAAACGCCTGAAAATTCAGTTTCAATATGATTAATTTACCCTACCAACCTCGGTGGGGAAAGCCCTAAAGAGGGCGTCCGGTATCACATTATCCTTACGAGCGATATGCTTGATCCTAAGGTTATATTCTTGTAGGATCAGACTCCAGCGTAGTATTCGCTGATTCTTATATTTACACCTATTCAAAAATACCAATGGGTTATGGTCAGTGTAAATGTGAATGGGATACATCGTCGGATTTAAGTACACATCAAAGTGTTCGACCGCCTTGACCAAACACAAGGCCTCCTTTTCGATGGTCTAATACCTTCACTGTGCGGCTATCAACTTTCTCGAAAAATAAGCTACAGGATGAAGGATCCCATCCTCTCCCTCCTGTAACAAAACTGCACCAATGCCAACATCGCGGGCATCCGTGGCCAAGGAAAAAGCCTTAAAAAAATCTGGAGACCTTAGAACTGGATAACTGGTCAGTAGGGTTTTGAGATTCTCATAAGCTCCCATACATTCATCGTCCCAGATAAATGCCACATCCTTCTTCAATAGATTTGTTAGAGGGGCGGCCAAATCTGCAAAATTTTTCCCGAAACGCCTGTAGTACCCCACCATTCCAAGGAATTTTCGGAAGTCTCTTATTCTTAGGAATTGGGAATTCTGTAATGGCTTCCACATTCACCTGTTTCACAGATACCTTGCCCAAACCTACTTCGTGTCCCAGGTACACTATTTTTGCACGGAAAAACTCACTTTTCTTTAGGTTTATAACTAACCCAGCTTTCTTCAGTTCCTTGAAGAGGGCTCTAATGCACTTGATATGAGACTCCCAGTCGTCGCTATATATAACTACGTCGTCAATATAAACAACAAAACCTTCTACTTTACTGGTGACCAGATTCATTAGCCGCTGGAATGTGGCGGCGGCGTTTTTCATGCCGAACGGCATTACTTTACACTCATACAAACCGTCCCCAGTTACGAATGCAAATACCTATTGAGAGTGTGGAGTCAGACCTACCTGCCAATATCCGTTTAATAAATAAAACTTACTAATATATTTCGCAGAGCCGATTCTATCTATACAATCCTCCACCCTCTGTAAATGATAAGAATCAGTTTTGGTAACCTCATTCAGCCTCCTGTAATCGAAGCACAACCGATGCTGGTCACTCTCCTTCTTAACTGAAACCACAGGAGAACTCCACGGACTACTACTGGGTTTTATCAGGTCGTGATCGAGCATGTAATTCACCTCTGCTTGCACGGTGTTCCTCTTGAAGGGATTCAGCCTGTAATTGGACTGGTATTATCAACTTCAACGTCGTGCTCCAAGAGGCGAGTTCTGCCAGGGGAATCCTGAAACAAGAATTATATTCGTTAATTAAACTCACTAATGATTTCACCTGAGCTTCTTCTAAATGTTGAAGCTTTTCCTGTAAAGAATCAAGTATTGTTGAATTCTCAGAAAGGTTACTCAATTCCACAGGATTTTTCAAATTATCCATATCAAATTTATCTGTCCCTACCTCTAACTCCTCATGGACGTTTACTATAGCTACAGGATCTACTGTACCTTTTCTGTTCACAAATGGTTTCAGCATATTCACATGGCAAATTTAGGTCTTCCTCCTCCTCTGAGGAGTTTCTATCACAATTAACTTCGTTCAAATTCTTTAAAATCTTCCATGGACCTGAAAACTGGGCTTTTAACATATTCCCTGGGAGGGGAAGAAGGACTAAAACCTCATCACCAACCTCAAATGAACGTGACTTGGTGCCCAAGTCGTACTAAAATTTCATCCGAGATTGACTGGTTACCAAATTATTCCGAGTGAACTCCCAGGCACTTCGTAATTTCTCCTGTAAATTAGAAAAATTGTCAATAACATTAATCTCATTTATACCATTACTTTCTAAATGTTCTCTCTCCACATCGAGGGGCCTTGTACATTATGCCCAAACACCAACTGGAATGGGGAAAACAGAGAGACTCAATAGGCATCGCATCTTTGTCCCACTCCGTACCATGTTCGTAACAAAATTTTTTTTATACCGACTTTAAAGTTTGGTGCAGACGTTCGACTTGACCTTGACTCTCAGGGTGCTATGGCGACAACGTAATGTGTTTCACTCCGAGCTCTGAAATTTTTCTTCTGAACGTCCTACTTGTGAAATTTGTCCCACAATCACTCTGGAGGACCTTTGGGATACCGAATTTGGTGAAGTAGTTTATCAACGCCTCCACTACCTTTTCTGCCTTCACACTCCTAAGTGGGATAGCTTCCAGGTACCTGGACATTCTATCTAATAACGTTAATAAATATTCACATCCTTCGCGCGTCCGTGAGAGGGGGCCGACCAAATCAATAATTACCTCCCTGAAAGGTTCTCTCACAGCAGGAATGGGAATCAGCGGGACTTTTGGAATTTTCTGATTTGGTTTGCCGACCAGTTGGCACACCTGACACGAGGATACAAATCTCTTCACATCCCGGCGCATCCTCGGACAGAAGTATAATTCTGCTAACTTCTGGAAGCATTTACGTACCCTAAAATGTCCCGACAAACTGCTCTCGAGAGCCAAGCTCAATGACTTTTCTCTATACCTTTCGGGAAACAATAACTGCCTTTTCTCTTCTACTTTATCGGCTGGAACTTCCCTGGCTCGACTGACCCGATACAACAAATCATTGATCCTGGAAAAGAAAGGTTTTGAAATATCCTCAAAAGCAGCCTCGTCATTATCAGTGTGAAATTCTAAATTCTGAGCCTGTCTGAAAGCCTCAGAATCCCAATCAACATTTTGTAAATTCAAATCCTCACCACTTTGCGCTTCCATCACAGGTTGATTGCCTATTTCATCCAAATCAATATCAAAATCACCTACCTCTTTGGCATGCGAATGAGTCGTTACACCTTTAGGTTTTGTATCCCCTGTACCTGAAAGTGAAGTCATGGTTAATATTGGGAAGGGACCTATTTCCTTCCTCGAAGCCAGATCATTTGCATACAAGCAATCCATATCAGGGACAGGTAAACTGTCTACAACAGCCAATCTCACCTGCCCTTTAAACGTTTTAGTCTTCAAAAAGAAGGTTTCAATTGGGTAGGAATTCACCGTATTCGGGAAACCCCCCAACACCACAAATTCATTATTTAAATATACATGATTCGGGGGCACGGCAGTACAGACAATTAACAACTGGGCTGCCCCAGAATCTCTCAAAATACTAATGCTCTTACCTGGACCATTCGTTGGACTTGAAGACAGCCTGCTGTTGAAGGTGTATTTGGAAAATAGTCATTGATTACTATTAGTATGGGCATTACCACTACTATCATTACCACTAGGGACATCTTCCGGAGACTTTACCTCTTCACCGAGAGCTTTATTAAGTACCATAACTGGCAGTTTATTTCCTCGATTCACGTAGTTTCTCATGGCATTACAGTTGGCCTTGACATGACCCTTTCTGTTGCACCAGAAGCACTGCACCCCTCTACTTCAATTATCTTGGGTACTGTCATTGACAGGGGGATTGTTATTTCGGGAAACCTGATTTCTGCAAACAAGACTACTCTTACTAGTAAAATTACTTCGGGGACTACCCCGACTACCGCTACTACTAAAATTATATCCGAGATTCTCATTCTTCCCAGATTCTTTTCTCTGACCGTAGTTGGACGGGAACCAGCTGTTATCTTCATCACCTGCTTTATTAGAGGTTGTTAGTTTACCCTCCAGACGATGAGTCTGTGCATACTCGTCGGCTGCTATCGCCACTTCCTGCAACACATCTAATTTAAGTTCCTCCAAATGAGTTCGAAGGTCACGAGACAAAGAAAGTTTGAATTCTTCGACCAACATGAGCTCCCTCAGTTTGTCAAAATCACTCACCTCTCGGGACTTGAGCCAGTCATCAAAATACTGCTCCTTCTTCCAAGCAAATTCTACAAATGTACTTTTGGCGGTTTGCTTCCGGTACCAAATCATATGACTTGAGTATGATTGCCTTAACAGTGTCATAATCAGAAGATACTTCTTCACTCAACCCATTATATACTCGCTGGGCCTTACCCTTAAACCTGCGCTGGACCAAAGTGGTCCACATATCCACGGGCCATTCTAATTTTCGGGCGATCCGTTCAAATGAACTGAAAAATTCAGACATGCTCCCCTCTTTGAAATTGGGAACTAATTTTAATACCCCCATCAAGTTAAATATACCTGTCTCATTGGGCCCTTCACGAGAATCAACATTACCTTCTTTTGATTTTAGCTCCAACTTTTGTTGCAAAACCTTTATATCCTGGGCTCTTTGCTCAATTTGATATAAACCTCTCTCTCTCTCTCTCTCTCTCTCTCTCTCTCTCTCTCTGTAGCCTGAAATTGAAGAGCCTGATACTCCATCTCCCTACTCCAAATTTGCTTCCTTAACACTAAGAGCTTTACCTCTGCATATTTTTCCTAATCATTCTTTCCACTCTGATCCTGCTTATCCACCGGTACATTTTTCCTATCTAGAGCTTCCTGGTACTCTTTCACTGCAGCCAATACTTGTTTTAGCAAGGGACCCTTCCTAATATCAGTAGCTAATCTCAAGTCAAGCAACACGGCAACCTGCCAAAACTCATCCCTATTTAGCTCAAAAATCCGATCCTCCAATCTGGGCTTTCCAAAAGGTCTCCTAAAGAAATCTCTATCGACATTTTTCTAATTAAACGAGGCCTATTTACGAAATAGAAATTTTACCTAAGCAGTCCCCTTATACACCCTGTCACCTTCCTGTTAAAAATTTAAGTCACTTTTCTGTCCCATTAAGGTGGATCCTTTCACGGTCGCCAAATTAATGTCACTCCTTCTTTTCTCACGTCACTAGGTTCTTTCAATATATCCACCCAATAACTATCTACTCCTTAATAAGTGGAGCGATAGCCTATGAAACAGCAAAAATAACTCAAATGTCAACAAGAAGGTCGAAATAAACCATGTGTATTACAAAAATATATATATTCACAAAATAGGGGCACCACTATAATTGTATAATCACCTTAAAAAGGAAAGACCATTCATATTACAAATAAAACACAATCTCCTACCTAACGTTCATACCGACAGTAGGAGAGAAAGTGATAGGAGGAGATGAGAATTCACAAACACGACTATTAAACCACATTTATACGACAGGAAAGGATACCGAGAGAAAGATTCCTTAATCCTAGCAAAACACGGTGATTCCGTGAATCTAACATTTAATCAGAAACACGTACATTCACTAGCGTAAATAATTAAAGCAGACACGTGAATCAATAAAATTAATGTATCGAAACTTTGGGGCAGCTAAGGGACTCCTACCACCTTTCGGGTCACACATATAGAGTCAATCTTCCTCGAGTTGACCCGTCAGCAAAACTCTTCAACACGACTTTTATCCCGACCATAGTACAATTATGGTAAGCTTACTCTTCTACGTAGCTGAAGCGCAGAATAACGACCTCAAGGATGTAAAGGGGCAGAGGAGATGCAACAACATACAATTATCAACAATCTCCTGCGACTACCACTGAAGCACGGACACCTGAGCACTACGTCTCACTCAGGCCAAGAAAGAGAAACACTAAATCTCTTTCTCCTTTCCCTCACACAAGGGAGTAAGTCAGTTGCCGACACTGCCGTAAGTTATACACCGTACATCCAAGAATCCTTCTGTCGGGCGACCGCAAACAGAACTCCTGTTTTGTGGATTTTCCCCTTCGACGAAAACACGCACGCCAACTGGTAACTGCTGGACACGCCCACTCGCTCTCGCAAATATGGAAAACAAAAACATACAACGACGAGAGGTTCCAACAAACTTATCAGGAAACAACCTCCTAAACGAGGTGATCAAATAATCAAAGTGGAAACCAAAAATCATCAATTGCTGATATCAAAGTTACTGTAAATACCTTACAAAGTTATGATAAATAACTGGCAACAAAAACCAAAGGCAAGAATAAATTAATAGTCAATAATAATATCAATTGAACTGCGCTGCCTTGCAGTATATATATATATATATATATACATATATATATATATATATATATGTGTGTGTATATATATATATATATATATATAAAGTGTAAGAACACTTAAATCTAGGGAAAATAAAAAATACAGTTATCGTGACTACTGTCCATTAATATGTTAAATTATTCCCAATATATAGGATGTACAGTCTTTCAATAAAGTACTATTTAAAACATTTTTTCAGGCAATAAAGATTGTCATTCAAGTAATAGAGATAGTTTCATAAACTATAATCTTGAATTGAACAAATGTATTTTGTAACCCAATTTAACTCAATATGCCTAACAATTTAAAGGGCTGTGGAATTGATTTGAACTACGCATTCTATAAAGAACAATGCATTTATAAATTCATTGTTATCACAGTAGCCAGGCGCCTAATAGAGAAGTATGAAATATTGTTACAAATAATAAAACTAAAAGAATTCCTTGAGCGTTCGAGTTTCCAAAGCTTCATATATATATATATATATATATATATATATATATTCATTAAATTGTAACTTCCGTTTAAAAATGATAACACGATTTTAGATAGAATAACAAAATAACACATATTCGTCATTCGATTATTAGCCTTTATTATCATGATCTTGAATTTCTTCTTTTTTTCATTTTTCCATTTACTATCAATGTGTTATTTCCTTTGAAAGTAGCCAATTGCTTATAGATATACGTATTCTTTTACTGACCTTTAAAATGATAACAGATTATATTATACTCCATTTATAGAAAATTAAATGCAAATTTGTCCCCTCCCCCAATAACAAGGACTTGCAAACCAAAGAACGGATGGAAATTTTTTTTTTGCAATTATGTAACCTATCAGAAGTAAATGGAAATCGGGATATTTCAATTTTCATCGGTAAGCCTCTTACCTCTTAATCCTTATAATACAAAATTCGACTCACGTTCGATTTCTAAAGTCTGGGGAAAAATATTTACACGAGAATAAAAGAACCTTACGAGAATTACCATGCGTAATTTTCTAGAATAATAATATAATTGGATCTTATAAAGTGTAATATTTGAGAGAAAATACATTTTTTTTAACTTATGGTTGTTTTTTTAATGTAATAAAAGAATAATAAAACAAAAACGTAAGAATTATATAGTAATACCCTTATAGGCAAAGACTTCCTGACAGCTTTTCATGTCCCTTAAGATTCCATCTTCATTAAGATATTGGTGTCAATTTACTGCTTACCAACCTAAATAATATGATCTCGCAATCAAAATACAGTTGAATGTCACTATAAAAATATATAAGTTTAAAAAAAACGAGAAAATTAAACCCAAATTGATGATAATAAAAATTACCCAGCTAATGACCATGAATAATGAAAATAACGAGAGCAACGTATCGCCAGTTCAAGGCAGATATTTTTTCTGGGAAAGTACCTATTGTCTTAATATAAACTATCTTTCTTTTATCACTACTATAGGTTTTAACCCATTTGTTTCATATAGGTGGCAGAAAAAGGCAGTACTAGCACGACACTCCTAGGTCACCTGGTCAGTTGGGTATGAACGTTTTTGTAAATCATTTTAAAATCAGTTGCTTCACACGAAATAGAATACAGTAATCTACACATCAATATGTTGAAACCCATGGATCATTAACCATTCAATCTTATTTTCCACAAACTCCAGGATGTTGCAATTAAACACATTTCGTACTTTTTTCATCTATACAGAGTATCATTTCACCAACCTTCAATTCTGAAATTTTACCAATTTTCATAAATATTATATTTTCTTTTATTTCAGTTTTTGTCCCACCGTTATAAATCCATCTACTGTTACTCATTACCATATTCTTCACCTCGTTAGAGAACTGAGATATTTCGTAATATTAAGTTTTAAATAGAGATGGCCCAAAGGTTCCTTGATTGGTTCTAGCTTCTACATTTATAGGCACTCATTCTTTTATATAAAGGGTTTGACTCAAGTATGTCCCGTACTATCTAACCCAATCCCTCTCTCATAGTACTATCAATCAATAAATGCGCTGTTAAATATAATTATAATCCAACAGTTTATTTTCTTTCACCATCAATACTAATATTCATTATCTTATCTCTCCAGTGTTAACTTGACTTGATAACCTATGGGAGCTTGTCCTTGATTCGTAAAATTTTCAGATCTGTAACAAACATCCGACCATCAATTGATTTGATTAAAACTCTCTCTCTCTCTCTCTCTCTCTCTCTCTCTCTCTCTCTCTCTCTCTCTCTCTCTCTCTCCAAAGCTTCCCATGCTTATTTCTAACATGATATTAAATTATCATACTCGAATTACTGCCTATGTGATACAGTCATATTAAACCCTAACGTGAAATATTTAAAGAAAGACAAATGCATCTAGGAAATTCAGGTTACCAATATTCCCTGACTAAAATTTGCGTATTGGTGTTTTATTGCAACTGGAAATTGCATACACTCTCGTAGGGGAACTGGAAATTCTTGCTAACTATTTCTGTTTTGTACTTCATACCTGCTTAGCCTGTTTTTACGACCGCTAGTCGAGAAAAGCCGTCTTATAGAAACATCTACAATCTCAGAGAATCTATCGAGTATGAATTGCTACCTATCTTTGAGGAGATTGATTTCAATGATATCATATCTATCTTTAGATTTATATTTAACAATGTCACTGAATTCACAATGATTTTGTAAGTGAAAAACAACTTAGATATTATGAAAATTACATATCCTCTTCTATACAATCGTATATCATATACACATCTTTGAAATATATATTCATTATACTTTGATCGCAAAGCAGAAATTCATGTACACAGTCATGTTGCCTTAAAATGCTTAACCAGACAGAATGCCCAAATCAGCATTTGCTTGGTTAAAAGACTTTTACAATCTTCAGATATACAGTATCATTAATTATGAAGTAATGAAAAAAAGGATATAACACATTTCTCAATATGATATATCTCTATTACATGCAAGCTAACATGATTAAGTACTGGTGCTAAAAAATTAATACTTACAATCAGAACTTTGCTGAGTGAACTGATATTTTAAGCCAATGGATATTTGAAAATGACCATGAATATTCACATAAATAAAATACATATTTAGCAAAGCTTATGAATCTCACCGGCAAGAATTGTTCCCTTCTAAAAAAACAATCTAAATGGTCAATGAATTGCTCAAACAATGCAAAACGACTATCAATATTAATGAAGAAACTTATACAGATTTATACTAACTTACTGTGTTGATTGTGCTTCTGTAATCTTTCTTTTAGTTATCTATACAAAACTTTTATTGATAAAAACAGAATTTTCTCGCACATTTCATAAGGCTCGATTCACACGAGTGGTTTGAAACCGTGCGTCAGAACTCCGCAGATCACAGCATGTTTTCACACAAGCAGTTGTTTCCCGTGTGGTTTGTCTGGATCAGAGAACAGAATACTAGCCTGTCGGTGTTTGTTGGAGATGGAGGACGTGAAGAAGAAAATAGTCTTTGTGTACTGTATATAATAAACAGGGTGGTAAAAATATGCAACTCGTAAATGGTGGACCAACCAAATAATGGTAATAATAATGATGATGATGATGATAAAAATAATAATACTAATAATAATTATAACTATTATTACAGCAACAATATTCATTACACGATCGATATTAAAAGATCGGATGCTATTTATCTTGGGTAACCTATAAGAATCAGATTTTTACAGTTAGGCAGATATGCGAGAAATATTTAGCAAAAGGTAAGGAGGTGTTATGTTGCGTTTATGGATCTGGAGAAAGCATATGATAGAGTTGATAGGGAAGCAATGTGGAATGTGATGAGGTTATATGGAGTTGGTGGAAGGTTGTTGCAAGAAGTGAAAAGTTTCTACAAAGGTAGTAAAGCATGTGGTAGAATAGGAAATGAAGTGAGCGATTGGTTTCCGGTGAGAGTGGGGCTGAGACAGGGATGTGTGATGTCGCCGTGGTTGTTTAACTTGTATGTTGATGGAGTGGTGAGAGAAGTGAATGCTCGAGTGCTTGGACGAGGATTAAAACTGGTAAACGAGAATGATCATGAATGGGAGGTAAATCAGTTGTTGTTTGCGGATGATACTGTACTAGTAGCAGACACAGAAGAGAAGCTTGAAAGACTAGTGACAGAATTTGGAAGGGTGTGTGAGAGAAGGAAGTTGAGAGTTAATGTGGGTAAGAGTAAGGTTATGAGATGTACGAGAAGGGAAGGTGGTGCAAGGTTGAATGTCAGGTTGAATGGAGAGTTACTTGAGGAGGTGGATCAGTTCAAGTACTTGGGGTCTGTTATTGCAGCAAATAGTGGAGGGGAAGCAGATGTACGTCAGAGAGTGAATGAAGGTTGCAAAGTGTTGGGGGCAGTTAAGGGAGTAGTAAAAAATAGAGGGTTGGGCATGAATGTAAAGAGAGTTCTATATGAGAAAGTGATTGTACCAACTGTGATGTATGGATCGGAGTTGTGGGGAATGAAAGTGATGGAGAGACAGAAATTGAATGTGTTTGAGATGAGGTGTCTAAGGAGTATGGCTGGTGTATCTCGAGTAGATAGGGTTAGGAACGAAGTGGTGAGGGTGAGAACGGGTGTAAGAAATGAGTTAGCGGCTAGAGTGGATATGAATGTGTTGAGGTGGTTTGGCCATGTTGAGAGAATGGAAAATGGCTGTCTGCTAAAGAAGGTGATGAATGCAAGAGTTGATTGGAGAAGTACAAGAGGAAGGCCAAGGTTTGGGTGTGAAGA
The DNA here is from genome assembly GCF_036898095.1 of Palaemon carinicauda. Classification (NCBI taxonomy): domain Eukaryota; kingdom Metazoa; phylum Arthropoda; class Malacostraca; order Decapoda; family Palaemonidae; genus Palaemon; species Palaemon carinicauda. The sequence goes on from NC_090728.1 coordinate 153,555,557, forward strand.
AAGCTCTGGTTGGTAGGAGGATAGATGTGAGAGAGGCAAGAGAGCGTGCAAGAAATAGGAATGAATGGCGAGCGATTGTGACGTAGTTCCGGTAGGCCGTGCGGCTTCCTCCGGTGCCTTAGATGACCGCGGAGGTAGCAGCAGTAGGGGATTCAGCATTATGAAGCTTCATCTGTGGTGGATAATGTGGGAGGTTGGGCTGTGGCACCCTAGCAGTACCAGCTGAACTCGGCTGAGTCCCTGGTTAGGCTGGAGGAACGTAGAGAGTAGAAGTCCCCTTCTTTGGTTTTGTTTGTTTTGTTTCATTGTTTATGTCGGCTACCCCCCAAAATTGGGGGAAGTGCCTTTGGTATATGGATGGAACATATAAGAAAAAGAAAACAATCACATGTATAATCATGATCTTATTTCATTCAGTGTACTTTTAGTAAAGTGAGTAATAATAATAATAATAATAATAATAATAATATTAATAATAATAATAATAATAATGATAATATAGGCAATTCATATCAACCTTTGAAAAATAGTAACAGAAGAAGAACGCCTACCCTCAGCAGTAGATGTACCACTGCTACGCAAGTGGGAAAACCTATCGTCCGAAGGGCGCCATAAACTTCTCAAATATTCTAAATCGTGCGGCACCGAGCAGGGCATACTGTTTTGAAATCACTACCATCCGGTTATTCTTCCCCACGGTTATCTCCCGCAGCGCATGAAAGGCCAAATTGAACTACACAGATTTCTAAACTGCGCGGTCGCAACCCCACCTTTTTAAATCGCTCGTGTCAAGCGGCCTTACATAAGTTTGGACATCATTGTCGTAGCGACATCAAACTTGGTTCATATTTGAGAGTATGAAACTCTACGCCAAGTAATACAAGTTAAAGTCAAGTTCGAGTTCAAGGTCAAGGTCGGGCAAAAGGTCAAATTCCAGTCATCAACCATACAGTGACGATTTTAATCGTAAAGTAATAAAACTTGTTGGATTTTGAACTGTTATGTAAAGAGCTGGAAATAATTAATTCATTCTTGGAGAGACAAGCTGGTTTCGAGAGATAGGTCGCTGTGGCAGAGGTCTGCAGTCTCAGAGTGCTTTTCGGGTTTGTAAAGAATATTTCTTTTTTGGGGGGCAGATATTTGCTAGGGTGAGTAAACTTTTAATTACCAACGACCATATGTTGAAAAATTATTGCTCAGAGAACAACTTTACACAAAATATTATTAAAGGATTCACGAAAGTACACTGGTTGCAAATTTGGAAGTTGTATCAATAAAGCATTCGAACATTACCAGTTTATTCAAAGTTAATGAAGATTAGTCTTCTAACAGTCATATTTGTTATAATTCATAATTTACTCATCTTTTAGGTTAGTCATAAGATAATTTTCCTGTTTATCCAAAAATAAACATGGGTGATTTTGTGGATTATCTTAGAAAGATATGATCACACATTAGGCTTCATTTTCTTATTTCATTAAAGCCTGTTCACTTCATCAACCATCTTTATAAGACTCTTAATCGTCTTTTCGGCGGATAAATTCGCCTTTATTGTTCATGTCTTTAAGCTTCTTCTAAAATTAGGGATCAAATAATTCCGTAATCAAATCCCCCCCCCGTCTCTCTCTCTCTCTCTCTCTCTCTCTCTCTCTCTCTCTCTCTCTCTCTCTCTCTCTCTCTCTCTCTCTCTTCGATCGATATAAAGAGGCTAATTCCACAGCATTTCTAAGGCTCTCGTGACCTTATTCCTATGTCATAACTATAAACGTTTTATGTCGTATTCAACATTCCAGCACGTGAAGCTAACATAATTTGCTAACTTTTCTCTACATAATTAAAAAAAAAATCATTAATCTTACGCTTTTTGAGTACTCATCAGAGTTATTTTATTCTAGAGGATTGAAAAAATTTGCTTTTTTCTAACTACAGGTTCTGTTTCGTTGATAATTATTCACTTTAACGAAAAACAGAAAACACCAAAAGAAAAGATTTAAACCAAGAATTCCACATAATATTGGAAAAGCTAAATTTCTGCAATTGGCAACTTTTACATTCTATATAACTTGTTTTTCAAAGTTTAAGTATTTGTCGTTTCTAAACAATACTTCAATGAAATAACTAAACAGTTCAGTTTATTCTATTATTAATTTCTCAATACCATCACCAATATCAGCTTTATCCTGCAGGCTAATTGGATTTCTCCTCAATTTCGTACAAAATCTTACCATCCACAATAAAATATCCTATCAGCAGCATACTACGGACATCTTTCCCCCATGAATTCTCCTTATAGTAACATCCACTAAGTGAAAGATTTTTTTTTTCCTGATAGAAGCCGGTAAAAGCGATATCTAGATGCAAATACTGCAAGCAAATACTATTTGAGAAGCCAGCTGAGAATCTTATCCAGAATGAAAATTTCCTCTAAGAGAGGAAAGATATAGAGACCAAAAATATACTTTACTGAGAAAAATTTAAGAGAAGCCTCTATCTTAATTGATGACTTGTACACTGGCTAAAAATATTAATTAGCATCTTCAAAAGACTTTTGATAAGTGTAACTAAGTTACAATGCTACTCTGATTACTCGTTTACTTCACTGTCAGGGTCCCGCATTAAAAGGAACTGAAGTGTTGATGACGATGAGCAAGACTGAATAAGAGTGGAGTGATAATTATGATTACAGTGATAGTTATGAATACGGAATTTTTATCAAAGGGGAAAAATGGGGTAAGGTAGAAGATACTGCTGTAAAGGTTTTCTGTATCATGTTTCTTTACTACTTTTGTGTTAAAGAATGAAGAGAGTAGAAGCGTACTGTTGAAGATAATAGCATTATTATATATATATATTTTTGGGCTCAAGCCATGTCGTCCTGATGGAAGTTCCTATAGGGTAGCTTCCTAGGGTATATTACAACTACGGCGATATTCCCAGAGAATTTACCTTAAGGTACCAGAATTCTAACTCCTGGAGCGAGTATCCCTCGTGAAAGGGATATCGCGACATGTCAGAGGACGTATTCTTGACACGCCACATGGCAATCTGCATCCTGGACAGAGATTTCGTCTCGTAGGAGGGATTGGCAAGAAACGAATTCGGGAAAGAAAAAGGGGAGCCGCTCCCAAGGCTTCCCTATCCTCCGATTCGTATGCGTGCCTGGCGCCAATCCTGGCGCCATCTGTATTCCTTTTTGCGTAGCTTAACAACTCGGTGTTTTTTCCTGTGTTTCTCGCAAATCTTGGATTTATTCTACTTTTCATGGCTTCTCCGTCTTCGTCGGCCTCTGATAAGTTGAGTATAATGTCTTTTATGTATAAATGTAGGCTCTTGGTAAATTTTGAGTGATTAATAGGATTAATCTTTGATACAAGAGCCGTAGCCTACCAGAGGCGTCCTGGACGCTGTCGCTCGCTAGGTATAAGTTTAGTTAGTCAGAGCGACATTCCTGGTTGTTTTGCTTTAATAAATTTTAGCTATTTAGCATTACATAGGATTTCCTTTCGTGCTTAGTATTATTTGGCGAAGTATTCGCCATTCTGGTCTACGCTAGGCCATGTAGCTTAGTCGTTTGGTCCTAGTACTTCATGCATGAATTTGGTTTTTCAGAGTGTAATAAAAATTTTATTGAAGCTTTAGGCTATGTTTTATACATTTAAGACTGTGTGAAATATTTCCAAGATAGTATACGAGTGAGTTTCGGTGATTTAGGTAATCGATTCTCTTGGTGCCTAGGCTAAGTTGCTTATGGAGCCATAATATACTTTTTCATACTCCCCGGTTGCTTTCTTTTCTTCGGAGAAGGTATGCAATCCCTTTCTCTCTGTTTAAGCCTTGGGCTTATCCCTAAGTGGTTTTTTCCGAATTTATTTTCGATAAAACTATACTGGGGTGTTACTGTACCTTCCTGTTCCTGTAGTATGGTTCAAAGAGGGACAGAACAACAGAGTTTTTTAGTCTGAGTCTGTGTTTGTCTGGCTTGGGGCAGAGTCTCCCTCGCTGGCCTGACACAGACAAAAAGGGGGCTTAGCCTCCTTAGGTCACTACCGAAGGTTTCTGTGGATATGATTCCTTCTTTTGTGATCTACCAGACTAGTCCTTGTTGCTGTTCTCGGGGGAAGATAAGTTTCTTTCCCTGGGAGTAGCAACACCTTCCTTGCTTTGGTGGTCTGGGAGCTGGCAAGTATTGCTGGCCTTCCCCCTTAGATCTCCCTTAGGCTAAGATAAGTTTCTTGGCTGCGGGTGATCCGTCACTAAAGCAAGGTCGGTAGGACCCTCTTGTCCCTTCCCTCTCTATCTCCGTAATGGCCTAGCCATTACAGTACTGTACGTCGTTCTACATCTGGACCTAGTATAGGTTAGGATGTGGAATTGACTCAGCCCCTTGCCGGCCGGCAGAGCTGCCGGCCGGCAAGGGCCTAATATTTTTGAGTGCTGCCCGGACCTCCCTTGGTCCCTCTTCCATGCCTGCCTGTAGAGCCAGACGGCATTGGTCAGGAAGCCTGAATTAGATTCTCCCCTTCCTTATATGCACTCTTTCGGATTGCCGGGCTTGGAGGTAGTGTACACTCTTATCCCGGCATCCATTCTATTTTTTCTTCTAGTGCTGTACCCGACCCGGCTGCCGGCATATGAGGCCGGCAGCCGGGCAGGTATAGTCCTCTGGTTCTTTTGCTGCCGGCTGGCATCGGTCTTGTACCTTTGCCGGCCGGCTTATGTCAGCCCTTGTCTGCCGGTCACCAAGAGTGTGGCCGGCAGCTGGGTACTACCTTGTGTAGTTGCCGGCCGACATTGGCTGTTGCCGGCCGGCAATTGCTGCCGACCGGCACATGCATTTGAACCAGAGTGCTGCCGCCTTATAGCTGTTAAGTAGTATACTTTAAACCTAGTTATGGTGTGTGCCGGCCGGCACGTATCCCCCTATACTGTACTAGTATTCTTCAGTATAACATATACAGTAAGAAGAAAACTATGGTAAGGGTGTTGGTACAGCACTGTGTGTTCTAACACTTTTGTGTTTTCTTCCACAGTCCTTTGCTGTTGCCCTACAGATAGGAAAGTGAGTTCTTTCCTGTCTATTATCCAGGTTTTTAAAATCATTGCTTAGGTGTGAGCTCCACCTGTTTCCTCTGGAAACTTTGCATTGGTTACTCTAGAAGAGATTAACCATTTGATTTTATTATCTGGAAGGCTGCAGCAATGGGTTGTGAGGGAAACACAAGTGTGTCTTTCCTTTCTGAATTGTTATGCTATACAATGCATATCCAGTGATACATAGTTCACTTGATACTCATGGAAATTTCTTCTCTTTACAGAAGGACACTCCGAAGTGCGGAAGTGCTTTCTGCAACGTCCGCAGCAAGAACCTCTGCGGACATGAGTTTTGTAGGAGACACGCAGCATACGCTGTCTCCAAGGATGATCTCCGGTATTGGGACCCTCAGGTATGTACTGTGTGCACTAACCTGATTACTGAGACCTTTGATTCCCCTAGGACGGAGGAATCAAGGGATATAGCTAGGAAGAAGCTTCGTACCTAGGTAAGGGGCTTCCAAAAGAACACTTCTGGCCCTTATCTTCCAAGTGAGAAGATGAGGGCGTATCTTTTCCCTAAGGCATCAGCTGATGCAGTGATTCCCCAGCCTCAAGAGGAGATCCCCTAAGTTCAGATCCAGGTGGATGCTGAAGTCGCGGTCGCGATGCAAGACATCCAGTTAGATGACAGGATGTCTGATGTGGACGAGTGTCTGGAGTAAGACCTCCTGGCAGAAGCCCAGGATGAAGTTCAAGCCCCAGACGTTGTAGAGGTAGACGTCGACGAGGTGTCGGCTACTCCGGTTCAGATTCCAGAGCCTATTCCCTCAACATCGGCCGGTCTCCCAGTAGAGCTGGTACAGGCCCTCTCTTCTATTGTTGGAATGATCCAACAAATGCAGAAGGAGAATCAGGAGAAGGCGGCTGCAGTGGAACTGCGAATGCAGTGCCTTGCAGAATCACATGGGCCCCAGAAAAAGCTCAATGTGAAAGACCTTCCCTTGTGCTCAGATGCTAACCCATGGAGGTATGCTGAGCACATGCCGATGACGACTGGAAAGATCGTCATCTCGGATAAGCTGAGCTCAGTTCCCCTGGAGGAGGTGGAATTCTGGCCCAGCAAGGCATCATATCCGGATTGTTATGTCCGGCTGAGGAAGGAACCAGCTTCAAAGGAGGAGACAGAGCCAAAGGAGGTCATAGTGATGGACCATGCTAAGGCTCAAGCTCTACTTTCATCCTCGATGAAAGAGAGGGGCTTCTCTAAGTCAAAGGTGGCCGCATTGTACAGGAAGCTCCCTTCCTTTGTGTCCTCGCCTACTAGAGCCTTCCCCTTTTTACAGAAAGGGTTTCTGGCTGTACTAAAAGCAGTCGAGGCCGGCAAGCCTTGCCCCTCCCTAGAGGAGTGTAAACCCTTGTCGCTGGCCCTGCCTATGGACCACAAAGACTGGAAGGACGTCCATCTTACGTTCTATGTTGGAAAGTTGGAGGCTGATATTGCAGGACGTCAGTTCGGCAAGACCTCCCTAAGCTGTCTGACTTTCTTTTGCGAAGAGAGTTCGTTACAAAAGAAAGACTGACTGCCTCAATGTCTCTTCAGACTACTCTCAAGACGATGGCAAGTGACCCCAAGGTCCATGAAATGTTCATGGTAGTGGCCAAGACTCATCTGGCTACAGTGACGAAGGACCTTTATGGCTTCGTCAAGGCAAGGAGAGCTTGTAGGGAGTTCGTGTTTACCTCGGCTACGGTGAGGCACGAGCCAAGGAAACTAATCTCCTCCAACATTTGGGGAAAAAACCTTTTCCCTACCGACTTGGTCAAAGAAGTTGTTGATAAGGCCGCCTTGGAGAATAGAAACCTTCTCCAGAAGTGGGGCCTGGCTATCAAAAGAAAGTCTTCCCCAGATGAGGGTCCTCAACCAAAGAGGAAGACTATGAGGACTAGGCTACCGTCTCGGCCAGCCAAGCCTGTTAGACAGCAACAGCAACTGCAATTGCCATTGCCCCCAGTGCCCCAGATCGTGGCACAAACCCCGACCACTTTTCAGTGGGTACCCCAGGCCGTGTCGACACAGTCCACGGCATTCACCCCAGCGTTCGAAGGGCAGTCTACTTCCTTTCGAGCAAAGCCTAGAGGAGCAGCCAGAGGCTCGTCTACACGCCCCTCAAGGGGAAGGGGATTCAGGGGTGGTCGTGGTCAGGAAGGCAAGACCTCAGGACGGTAGTCCAAGTGAGGTGATACCAGTAGGAGGGAGACTTCTGAAATTTCGGGATCGGTGGACCTTCGATCCCTGGGCCCACAGCCTACTCAAGAATGGACTGGGCGGGAGCTGGTACAGCACTCCACCCCCGTGCCTTCGGTTTTTCCAACACTCCACCCCCGTTATGGAGGAGTACGTTCAAGAACTGTTGGAGAAAAAAGGTGATCCGAAGGGTGAAGCCCATCAATTTCTAAGGGAGGCTGTTTTGTGTTCCCAAGAAAGACTCGGAAAAGCTCAGAGTCATTCTGGACTTGTCGCCACTCAACAAGTTCATAGTGAATTGCAAATTCAAAATGCTAACACTGCAACACATAAGGACCTTACTGCCCAAGAGGGCATATTCCGTCTCTATAGATTTGTCAGACGCCTATTGGCACATTCCAGTTAGCCATCGACTCTCCCCCTACCTAGGGTTCAGGCTACAACGAAGACTATACGCCTTCGGAGCCATGCCATTCGGGCTAAACATAGCCCCAAGGATTTTTACGAAGCTTGTGAGCGTAGCTCTCAAACAATTACGCCTAAAGGGAATTCAGGTAGTAGCCTACCTGAACGACTGGTTGGTGTGGGCAGCATCCGAGACAGAATGCTTGCAAGCTTCCAGTCAAGTGATCCAGTTCCTAGAGTACCTAGGCGTCAAGATCAACAGAAAAAAGTCTCGACTTTCTCCATCTCAAAAGTTCCAGTGACTGGGAATCCACTGGGACCTTTTGTCACACCGTTTCTCCATCCCGGCGAAGAAAAGGAAGGAGATAGCGGGTTCTGTCAAGAGACTTCTAGATTCCGAAAGGATATCAAGACGCGAGCAGGAGAGGGTACTGCGCTCTCTCCAGTTTGCTTCGGTGACAGACCCAGTGCTAAGAGCACAGCTAAAGGATGCAATCGGAGTTTGGAGAAGTTATGCATCAAACGCGCGAAGAGATCTGAGAAGACCAGCCGCTTCGGCTATGTACTCTTCTCAGGCCTTGGTCCCAAGCCAGACATCTAAAGAAGTCGGTTCTTCTTCAGCCACCTCCCCCGTCGGTGATAATTCACTCAGACGCCTCGAAGGAGGGATGGGGAGGTCACTCTCATCGGAAAAAAGTCCACGGGACTTGGTCCAAGCTATTCAAGACCTTTCACATAAAACTTTCTAGAAGCTAGGGCAGTGCTCCTTACCTGAAAGAAAGTCTCCCTGCGTCACTTGATCCACATAGGGTTGGTGATGGACAGCGAGGTAGTTGTGAGATACTTGAATCGACAAGGATCGAGGTCACCACCTCTCAACCAGGTGATGTTGGCCATCTTCCGATTGGCGGAAAAGAAGAAGTGGTACATGTCGGCAGTTCACCTTCAAGGAGTCCGCAATGTGACAGTGGACGCTCTATCCAGGTTCACACCGATAGAGTCGGAATGGTCCTTAGACGCAGGATCATTCTCCTTCATTCTGAATCAGTCCCAGAACTGCAGATAGACCTCTTTGCGACGAAAGACAACAAGAAGTTGCCCCTGTACGTGCCCCGTACGAGGACCCCTTAGCGGAAGCAGTGGACGCGATGTCCCTCGACTGGAACAGATGGTCCAAGATTTATCTGTTCCCTCTTCACAACCTTCTGTTGAGGGTCCTCAACAAACTGAGATCCTTCAAGGGGTAGCGGCAATAGTGGCCCACAAGTGGCCGAACAGCGTGTGGTTCCTCCTGGCATTGGAACTGTAGCTGAAGTTTGTACCGCTACCAGATCAAGTTCTGACCCAGCGAGTCCAGAAGTCAACTGTCTGCGCTTCATTACAGAAAACCCGGACCCTGCAGCTCTTGATTTTCTCTCCCTAGCTGTGAGAAAGCGTTTCGGGATTTCGAAAGCCAGCATAGACTTCCTTGAGGAATATAAGTGCAAGTCTACTAGAAGGCAATATGAGTCATCTTGGAGAAAATGGGTGGCCTTTTGTCAAGGCGAAGAATCCGCAGGAGATCTTGACAGACTTCTGCTTATCTTTCTTCTCCACCTCCATGGTCAAGGATTGGCAGCTAACACGATTTCAGCGTGTAAGTCTGCTTTGACAAGACCCATTCTATATGCCTTCCAGGTCGACCTAGGTAACGAGATCTTTAATAAAGTCCCGAAAGCCTGTGCTAGGATCAGACCTTCAGCACCCCCAAAGCCCATTTCATGGTCTTTAGACAAGTTCTTCATTTCGCTTCTCTGTTGAGCAATGAAGAGTGTGCGTTAAAGGATTTGACACAAAAAGTTATTTTCCTATTTTGCACTCGCGTCCGGGGCCAGGGTTAGTGAGATTGTAGCCTCTCGAGAGAGGCAGGTCGTGTTCAGTTCCTGGTTGGGGGAGAACTGAACCTGTTTCCGGATCCTACGTTTCTCGCCAAGAATGAGTTACCCACCAACAGGTGGGGTCCCTGGAGAATCTGCCCTCTGAAAGAAGATGCATCTCTATGTCCAGTAGAATGCCTAAAGGTCTATCTTCATAGAACTTCAGACTTCAAGGGTGGTCAACTATTCAGGGGAGAAACATCAGGCTCAAATTTATCTCTGAATCAACTCAGAGCGAAAATCACATATTTTATTCGCAGAGCGGATCCTGACAATACACCCGCAGGTCACGATCCGAGGAAAGTTGCCTCATCCTTAAATTTCTTTAATTGTATGGATTTTGAACATCTCCGTTCATACACTGGCTGGAAGTCTTCCAGAGTGTTCTTTCGCCACTTTGCGAAGCAAGTAGAGGAACTAAAGAGATCTGTGGTAGCAGTGGGTCGCGGTGTTAACCCTACTGTTTAACTCTGCGAGGAACAGTGGTCTTAATTGGGACGATTAATTCCAGGGTGAGTGTGGAGTTACATACTGTACTACAAACTAAGTGAGGGCACTGTGTTGCCCATGTAGACTGTTCCATTTCCGAAGGTGAACCTAGCATAAGTGCAGACATGTGTGCCGAGCGTTTCTAACGCTAATGTCATTGATTTGTAATACAGACTTTTATGACTTTGATACCTCGGTATCTTAAAAGTGGCATTTAATGTTTTTCTTTCAGACAAACAAGCTCTGTTTACTATCATACTTATGCTTAAAGTTTTGGGTTATCCTCTTCTTATGAATATATATATATATATATAATTGTGGTTAACCTGTCTATTTATTGCCTGTCAATAAACTGGTTCTTGAGAACCTTGCGTCTCCTTCACCTGTGTCAATTTATTGGTATAATTGAGCATTCATTCTATGTACCTTATCTGGGATTATTCTAATAGAATTGTTCCTTTATGCAAGCTATGTTGCATTGGTTTTCCTCCTATACGGATATAAAACCTTTGTCCAATACAAGTAATGTGCGGAGAACTGGTCGATATTTCATATTGACGCAGTGGTTCTTTACAAACTATGCTTTACTTAATATAGGGCGAGACCACTATATTAGCTTGCCTGGTATTCATACATAGGTATATGTACTCTTCGAGACTTTTCCAGAATCTAGTAGGACTCTTCCCTCTAGGGGGCAGGAAGCTCTAACATGGTTTATAGTTAGTTGAAAAGATGTATAACGGTAACATCTTAGGTCTCTAGGTCTAGTCGACCGGGGAAAAATTACATCCGGGGAGTACGGCACGTTCTGAGAATCCACAGATACAGTAATGCTCTGGTACACTTCCATCAGGACGACATGGCTTGAGCCCAAAAAACGGATTTTGAGCGAAGCGAAAAATCTATTTTTGGGTGAGATGGCCATGTCGTCCTGATGGACCCGCCCTTGCCTTTCTAAGAAAGGGCTGTAGGACCCCTCCCTACATACAGTATCTGTAGCACCTCGTGTACGCTACAAGGAATACAGATGGCGCCAGGATTGGCGCCAGGCACGCATACGAATCGGAGGATAGGGAAGCCTTGGGAGCGGCTCCCCTTTTTCTTTCCCGAATTCGTTTCTTGCCAATCCCTCCTACGAGACGAAATCTCTGTCCAGGATGCAGATTGCCATGTGGTGTGTCAAGAATACGTCCTCTGATATGTCGCGATATCCCTTTCACTATTGATACTCGCTCCAGGAGTTAGAATTCTGGTACCTTAAGGTAAATTCTCTGGGAATATCGCCGTAGTTGTAATATACCCTAGGAAGCTACCCTATAGGAACTTCCATCAGGACGACATGGCCATCTCACCCAAAAATTGATTTTTCGCTTCGCTCAAAATCCGTTTTATATATATATATATATATATATATATATATATATATATATATATATATATATATATATATATATATATATATATATATATATATCGATATGTATAGTAAATGTATGTGGATGCTAAATTTGTATTAATATTTCCGTATATACATATATATATATATATATATATATATATATATATATATATATATATATATATATATATATATATATATATATATATACATATATATATATATATATATATATATATATATATATATATATATATATATATATATATATATATATATATAAGTACTTATATTTATTTAACGTGACTGTTATCTAAATAACAAAAGTTTTGGGTAACTAGGAAGGGTTATTATAACATAAAAATTATCTCTATTTCCTATATGTGTATTTCTTAACTAAAAAAAAATAAATTACCATTACTATGTTAATTCTCACCAAGACTGCTCTCCAGCTTTTTATGTAATGGTGGACAGAATGTAGTTTATGCTAAACATTAAAATATTATTTCTTAGTTATTAAGACGTACATTTCGTTTCGTTTCTCTCGAGACGTTAATGATATTCTTGGTCTATATGAATATGTGAAACCACAATATCATCAGTGATTATCATATGATATTGATAATAAGGGTAAAATAATACGCCCCTTAAAGGTTCCTCTATATCATAATTGATTTCTAAAGGAACACATGAACGTCTTTAAGACTTACAATTATTTGATTTCTTGCTTTCATTTATGAAAATTATGTGAATTATAGAAAATGAAGGTCTTTAGCATTCTATCATAGAATGGACCTTCCTATAAACCAGCAACTAAGATGTTAGTTAGCATGGAGGGAGAAAATTATCACAATGATAATTGCAGCTATATCTTAATAAGAGTAAGTTGTACTATAAAATCATCTCTTTCTCTCTCTCTCTCTCTCTCTCTCTCTCTCTCTCTCTCTCTCTCTCTCTCTCTCTCTCTCTCTCTCTCTCTCCCTAAGTGAGAACTATTCTAAAAGAATCAGGATATAAGCAAAAGAAAATCAAACAGCATCTTTCAACGTATCAACTCAATCTCTCTTGACCATTCAGGTGGTACCTCATGAGGTCTTATATTTGTTGATAAAATGAGTAAAAAAAAAAGTAGAAGAGATGTGGGAATGCTGAAAAAAAATGATGCTCTGGTCAGAATTCACGAGAAAAATACTTTAAGATAGATCAGTATCTAACATTGCAGATAGTTCTACTTTTTGTGATACAAGAAATATTTCCAATTAAGAAGAAAGGAAATTTTTCCAGCACACCTGGTGAAATGTTCCTTAAACGCTATTCATATACGTTTATTTTCTATCTAGTATTCCTCTAATTACCTCTCTTATTATTAGTGTCATCATCTATCATTTTACTTCATAGTCTGCAAATATTCTTAAAACAAATTGATTATTCGAAATGTGAGATCAGTTTATGATAACAATGTAAAATACTTTCACTGGAACCAGAAATAATCTTTTTTTCTTTATGATAAAGATCGAGTTTTGGAGGAAAAATATTTCATCTCTTTTAAGAGGTTTAAAGGTCACTCATGAATGGCAGTGGCAAAGACAGGACAGTGCCCAGGAGATAGGACAATACCCTAGAGACTGACAATACATACATATGATCAGCACACAACCCCTTTCCATCAAGCTAGAACCAAGGAAGGCCAGGCAATGGTTGCTAATGACTAAGCATGGAGATCTATACAATCTCCCAAAACCCTCTCCTTAGCTCAAAAGGATGGTGAGGTTGTAGACACTTCAAGAAACTGAGAAAAACTAGTATCTTACCGAACATCTACACACTTGCATATATATATATATATATGTATATATATATATATATATATATATATATATATATATATATATATATATATATGTATATATATATATATATATATATATATATATATATATATATATATATCCTCTTTGATATCAATATATACAGATCTGAAATTAAATCTTAACTTTAATGAGATCTATCCATCAATACTTATATGATACTTATTACCTGACATGAAAAACATAAGACTGCGATCTAGCAACACATCAAGACTTGGAAGAGACGTTAACAACTTAGAAGTCTTACGAATTTATCATTAGCAAATAAAATACTCACCATTACAAACCACATTAACGTTAAAGCAATTAATAATGGAACGTTTTTCAATTCTATTTAAAATTTAGAGTTTACTTATATATAGCGGTCTTATACCCATTATTATATATTATTATACGACCACAATCAATTATTGAAACCCCAATGATTAACAATATCACAATACATTTCGCAAAGCAGGTGCTCAAGACCTAATTTGCAACGCAATTCCCTGTTCAGTACAAATGTATTGTGTTTACGGCTTAAAAACGGATTTCGAGCGAAGCGAAAAATCTATTTTTGGGTGAGATAGCCATGGCGTCCTGATGGAAGGTTCCTTTTTGGTAGCTTCCTTGGGTAAATAACTACTAGATATTCCCAGAGAATTTAACCACAGGTTATCACAGAATTCTAACTTCTGGAGCGAGTGTCCTAAAGGTTTCCCTTTAAGACATCGTATATCAACAGGGGACGCATATATTAACGCGCCACATAGCTATCTGCACCCCAAATAGAGTTAACACTTCGATGTGGAGGGGCGGAGAATAGCTGGGGAGCCGTTCCACAGCTAATCTCGTCCGTGGCTACTTTTGGTACTCGAAACGTAAACAAACGGGCGCCATTGCTAAATGACGTCACGTCCGTCCTCATCCTGACGCCAGTTGCTTGCCGATCACCATGATACAGCAGGACAGGGTGGGACCTGAAAGGCTGGACGAAGTAGCAGGGAGGGTCCATCTCACCCAAAAATAGATTTTTCGCTTCGCTCAAAATCCGTTTTTTGGGCTCAAGCCATGGTGTCCTGATGGAAGAATACCAGAGAATCAATGTATCGTGGTAGATTTCCCCTTGTAGTGTAAGTGCCGAGGGCTTTGAATGGAGTAAGCATAGTAACCTTGATAGAGGTTCCGTGGGGCTGAAACTTCCTGCCCCCCTTGGCAGAGAAGTCCCAACGGACCATGCTGAGGATCAAAGTGGTTCTTGAAGGGCTACCCACCTTGCGGGAAGAACGTGAAGAACTCGGAGACAAGACAGAATGGTTGATAATCATATAGGAACATTCTCAATGACAGACAAGTGGTGGTTAGGCACTGTATATTGTGAAAAGAGAACGGTCTGGTCTCGAAGGTATAGCGCAAGTAAGTATTCAGTTAGGAATATTACATAGCATAGGTGAGTATATAATATGGATTGAACCAATTATCTTCATCCTTTTTATAAAGAAAAAAGGAGGGGATAATGAAACTATGACAGCCAAGTATTTCATAGTATAAGTAGGAGCGGATTGAGACGCACAAGTAATAAAATAGAAATTTTATTTCACAATTGCAGAATATGGTAAATAAATGCAATAAGGGATGTAAAAGTAATTTACTATAAATTATAATATACATAGTAATGAAAGACTTCGCTCTTGAATCTGAAAGAAAATTTCAAATTATTAGAAGGCACAGGTTCCAGAGGAACATCAGTCTTTAATAAGGAAAAACACATCATGCTTTAGGCATGCGGCACTCATGTGACGACTATGACATTTCACCTTGAGAAAGAACAATCTATGAAAAACACTAAGTGTCTCTGAATTCACTATGTATCACACGAGGGTCAACTTAGGCACCCGAGGAGTTAGAGTCCCAAGTAACTCACTGTTCTATGCAGAGTTAGGTGCAGGTTTCATAACACTACCTGCGGCTACCACAAAATGTTTGACTTCATGCACTTGTTTCGCGTAATGCTTGACGAAAACACGCGAGGATTTCCAGCCTGTGAAACTCTTGAGGCTTTCGAAATTCATGCTCTGAAAGAAATTCAGAGACGATGCGACTTTTCTAGGATCATGACCTGCGGGTGTACTGTCAGGATCCTCTCTGCGAATGAAGTAGGTGATTTTCGCTCTTAGTTGTTTCAGTGACAGGTCGCTACCCGATGTTTCTCCTTTGAAGAGTTGGCCTCCACCAAAGTCAGAAGTTCTACGAAGATAGACCTTGAGGCTCTCTACTGGACATAGAGAGGCATCTTCTTTCAGGGGGCAGATTCTCCAAGGGCCCCATCTTTTGGTGGGTAGTTCGTTTTTAGCGAGAAACGTCGGATCCGGGAAGAGGGTAAGGTTTCCTGAGTCTGTAAACAGAATGTGACCCTCGTCCCTTGATAATGCCACTATTTCGCTGACTCGGGCTCCTGAGGCAAGAGCAAAAAGAAATATAACATTTTGAGTCAGATCCTTGAGAGGGCACGAATCATTGTCCAAATTGGAGGCAAAATGGAGCACCTTGTCCATGGACCAGGAGATAGGTTTTGGTGGGGGTGCTGGGCGTAGACGAGCGCATGCCTTCGGCAGTTTATTGAAGATGTCGCTGGACAGATCAATCTGGAAGGCGTACAGTAGTGGTCTAGTCAAGGCCGATTTGCAAGTAGAAATCGTGTTGGCTGCTAAGCCCTGTCCATGAAGGTGAATGAAGGACATGCAAAAATCAATGGTGATTTCCGTAGGATTTTTTGCCTTGACGAATGAGACCCATTTTCTCCAGGACGATTCGTATTGCCGTCGTGTGGATTCGGTCTTGTATTCCTCGAGGAAGTCTAGACTTTTCTTCGAGATCCCAAACCTTTTCTTCGCGGCTAGGGAGAGAAAATCATGAGATGAAGGTCCCTGACTTTCGATGATGAAGCGAAGACAGTCGACTTCTGTACTTGCTGGGAGAGAACTGGGCCCGGGAGAGGGATCAGTGTGGGTTGTAGCTCCAGGACTAGGGGGTACCAGTGTCTCCGGGGCCACTTGGGAGCCACTAGGGCCGCTGTTCCTTTGAAGGTTCTCAGTTTGGAGAGGACTTTTAGCAGAAGGTTGGTGGGAGGGAACAGGTAGATCCTGGACCATCTGTTCCAATCCAGTGACATGGCGTCCACTGCTTCTGCCTTGGGGTCCTCGTACGGGGCCACATATCGAGGAAGTTGATTGTTGTCGCTCGTTGCGAAGAGATCGATCTGGAGTTCTGGGACTTGGTGAGAGATGAAGGAGAAGGATCTTGCGTCTAGAGACCATTCCGACTCTATCGGGCTTGTTCGAGATAGAGCGTCCGCCGTCACGTTGCGGAATCCTTGTAGATGAACTGCAGACAGGTGCCATTTCTTCTTCTCTGCCAGACGGAAGATTGGGAGAAGCACCTGATTTATCTGGGGCGATCTTGAGCCATCGAACTACCACCGAGTTGTCCAGGGTTAGACGAAAATGGATCGAGGGAGGCGGGGAGAGTTTCTTCAGAGTTAGAAGGACCACCATGGCCTCCAAGATGTTGATGTGAAACGTCTTGAATAGGGGAGACCCTGTTCCTTGAGCTTGTTTTTGGTGGGAGTGACCTCCCCAACCCTCCAGCGAAGCGTCCGTGTGGATGTTGAGTGACGGAGGTGGGTGTTGAAGAGGGATGGACCTTTTCAGGGCCTTTGCTTCCGACCACGGCTTTAGGAGTAACCGAAGTCTGTTTGGGAGCCGTCTCTTGAAATCTCTTCAAGCGATGGATGCGGAACATCTCCAGACTCCCGCGGCATCCTTTAGCTGTGCACGTAGCACTGGGTTTGTCACTGAGGCGAACTGTAGAGAGCCTAGAACTCGTTCCTGCTGACGTCTTGAGATCCGTTTGGATTTCAGCAGTCTTTTGACAGACCCTGCTATTTCCTTCCTTTTCTTCTGGGGAATGGAAAGGCGCTGTGACTGAAGATTCCACTGGATTCCTAACCATTGGAACTTCTGAGCTGGAGAGAGGCGAGATTTCTTTCTGTTTATCTTGAATCCCAGGTGTTCCAGAAACTGGGTGACTTTGTTGCAGGATCTTAGACAATCTTCGGGCGATGGAGCCCAGACCAGCCAGTCGTCGAGGTAGGCCATCACCTGGACGCCGCGGAGGCAAAGCTGTTGAACGATGGCGTCTGCCAGCTTTGTGAAGATCCGTGGGGCCACATTGAGGCCGAAGGGCATGGCCCTGAAAGCGTAGCTTTTCCTTTGGAGTCAAAATCCTAGGTAGGAGGAAGCGTGGTGGTTCATTGGAACGTGCCAGTAGGCATCTGCCAGGTCTATGGAGACCGTGTAGGAACCTTGAGGCAGAAGGGTCCTTATCTGTTGAAGAGTCAGCATCTTGAACTTGTTGTTCGCTATGAACTTGTTGAGGGGGGATAAATCTAGAATGACTCTGAGTTTGTCGGAGTCCTTCTTGGGGACGCAAATCAGTTTCCCTTGGAACCTGGTTGACTTTACCCTCCTTATCACCTTCTTGTTCAAGAGATCTAGGACATATTCTTCCAGAAGGGGGGTTGACTGTTGGAAGAACTGCTAGAAGGTTGGGGGTGGTTGAGTCCAGCTCCAGCCTAGACCCTTCTTGACGATGCTGTGTGCCCAGGGATCGAAGGTCCAACGATCCTGGAATTGGCGGAGTCTTCCTCCCACCGGAAGCACTTCATTGCTTCTGGTTTCCCGAGGGTTTACTGCCTCGGCCGCTAGCTCCCCTTCCTCCTCTGCCTCTGGAGGGACAGCGAGATGCGTCTCTGCCTGCACCTCTGTTTGAGCCACTACCTTTGGGACGAAAGGTAGTTGACTGTTGCTCGAAAGCAGGGGTGAAAACTGGCGACTGTGACAAGACCGGTTGGGTGACCAGCTGAAAGGTCTGCTGTGGCTGAGCTGCCACTTGGGGAGTAGCGAATCCCGGAAACTGCCGTCTCTGTTGACGTTGCTGGGGTTTTGGTTTAGTGGGTTTCCTCTTAGGTTGAGGGCCGTCGTCCTGAGAGGATTTTATTTTCTTTGACATGCCCCACTTATGGAGAAGGTTCCTGTTCTCCGTGGCGGCCTTGTCGGTAATCTCTTTCACAAGGGAGGAGGGAAAGAGGTGCTTACCCCAGATGTTGGAGGAAATCAGACTCCGGGGATCATGTCTCACTGTGGCACTGGAGAACACAAATTCACGACAGGCTCTACGAGCCTTCGTGAAGCTGTACAGATCTTTTACTACAGTCGCCAAATGTGTTTTGGCGAGAACCATGTAGTAGTCAGGGACTCTAGTGTCACCGGCCATGACGTCGAGCTGTACCTGGAGGGACATGGATGCGGCGAGCCTTTCCTTCGTGTCATGTTCCCGACGAAGGAGATGGTCATTAAGTTTCGGGAGGTCTTCGTTAAACTGACGGCCAGCGACGTCAGGTTCTAGTTTTCCCACCACAAATGTATGCTGGACATCTTTCCAGTGTCTAACATCGGGGGGAGTAGTCAGGGAGAAGGGTCTGCACTCCTCCAGTGCAGGGCAATGTTTTCCTTCTTCCACTGCCTTATGTACCGCAGTGAAGGCCTTTTCCAAGAAGGGGAGGGTTGCATCGTCTGGTGCGACGTAGGTAGGGTGCTTCTTGCTAAGCGCCGGAAGTTTCGAGCAGGTGAAGCCCCTACTTTTTACTGTATTGGCCAGCATAGCCTGGGCCTTTGCGAGATCGAACACGATCACCTCCTTTGGTTCGGTCTCTTCTTTAGAGGCAGGTTCAGATCGAAGTCGGACGTAACAGTCTGGATAAGCCTCAAAATTCGGGAAGAATTTCACTTCTTTCAGCACAATCGAGCCGATCTTTTCGCTGATGAAGATCTTGCCCGTTGTAATAGGCATGTGCTCGGCATACCTCCAAGGGTTGGTATCTGAGCATGCGGGGAGGTCCTTAACCGAAATCCGTTTCGGCTGCTTCGAAGTTCCCATGTTGGTCCTGAAGAACTCATGCGTCTCGCGGAGTTTCTTATCCATGAGAGCCTCAAGCATTTTGAAGATCTCCTGGGTGTTGGATGGGGTGGGATCCGGGGTGGCAGATGTAGACGGAAGAGATACATCCGTCAATGTAGGAGTCGGTGTGGGGGTGGAAGGTGGAGCGACCTCCTGCTCCGACTCAGGGTATTCCACCTGGTCTTCCTCATAGTCCAATTCTTCGCCCATGAGGTTCCTCTCCGTATTCTCCGACACTTCCGACATACGTTCCGCGTTGTCGGCATCCAAACGGCACTCGTGCATGGACTGAGCCATGACTACGTCCTGTTCCACCGTTATCTGGACGGTGGGGATCTGATCCTTGGGGACCACAGAGTCTGGGGATTCCTTCGGGAAAAGCAAGGCCCTCAAGTCTTCGGTGGCAAGGTATGGTCCGGTGGTGTTCTTTTGGAAGCCACGCACCCACTTGCATAGCTTCTCTCGAGAAGCGTCCCTAACCTCCGCTGAAGGAGGATTGTTGAACGCCTCGACCAGGCGGTCCTTGCAGACTGTACAGTTCTGTGGGTCCCAAAACTTCAGATTGCCTTTCTTGTTGGCGCAAGGGGCGTGGGTCCTACACGCCGTGTGCCCGTAGAAGTGCGGGCGCTTCACTCCACAGAAGCCGTGGTCACACTTCACGTACTCCTCCTGTAAGAGAAAGAGAACATGAGTATATTGAAGTCATACTAATGACTTATATATTCTAAAGTTAAATATTAAAAGGTTAATTTTTAACTTAATCTTAAGTAATTATTAACATTGTGATGTTAGAGAGTGGAGCGGGAAATGAAGTAGATAGACACATACTCCGTGTAACCCGTCCGGCTGGTTACCGTAACTTTATCCATAGGCAATTTGTTTGTGGCCGAGGACACAAGGAAGAATTCATAGATTGCCAGGGAGGCAAGGGGAATTCTAGCAGGAATTGCCTAAGATATAAATCTGGGACTGAGATCACTCAGGCCATTAGATGGGGGTGTAGAAGACCCCATAGGGTAACGGTTTCCGGCAACCAGCCGTGCTAAGATACACACAGCATGCTGGAAAATTGTGATATGCAAGACGACAGCACGGCTACTAATAGAATGGTAAGACAATACCTATCTATTTATGTAGCCAAACCATCTGGTTGCAGTGTAGGGCTATCAGCATGGTGTCGATAGCTAGGAGAAGGGGTGCAAGTCTCTTGGCGCCTCCGGAAGGCACCGGCAGACCGGTGGAACGCCGGAGGCCACTCCAGCAGAGTTCCTGGCATTAGGGAAGATATATAGAGAAGTCAGGGGTAATGCCAGGATGGCGGCCGCCGCCACAGCGGCGGCACGCCGGTGGGAGGCGGCGGCTCCAGCAGCCGAAGGCTGCCGGCTTGGTGACTGGGACAAAGGATAAGCTATAGCAAAACCGGACCGCCGGCAATGGATGCCGGCACGCCGGGGACCGGCCCGATGGACGGACGACCGAAGCTAGGAGGTATGAGGGTAGGCCATCGGTTGTACACCGACGGGAGGCGGCAGCCCTCCGGCACACGGAGGACTGTCCCCCCGGGGGTGGGGGGGAACAAGGAATGTCACCAAGGGGGAGGGCGGTATCGCCGACAGTAGAGGCGGCAAGGGACCAGCACCAGGACAGTTAAAAGAGACAGAAGGAGGGATGTAGGGGTAAGGACACGAACCCAAAAGCATCCCACCTGAATGGGTGTACCCATGATAGGGGCTAGCCCTATCACCCGAAGGCAGTGGGCCGCAGGCGGCCGGGAGCCAGAGTAGCCCAAGTGAGGGCTAGGGAACACCCAAGAGGGGGGAGAACCCCTGCGGACAAAACGCATCCAGTGGCTAACCCCAGAGGACACTGTGAAGGGTATATGTACCAGAGCGGACTGCACACAGGGACTCAAGATAGCCCTGTCACTCCACCCTAAGGAGGAGTTATAGGACAGAGGACAGATGGGTATAGGCTAACCTAAGTATAGGTTAGGCCATACAAGGGATAGGTGGGGAGGGGAGAAGAAGCAGGGTCTTCCATAGGGGAGGCTCTGTACCAAAGCGGCCACCAAGGAAGGGAGGACGCTCCCTAGCCTAAGGTAGGCAGCCTAGTTGAGAACGGTGCATGGGTACCGTTTCAAGCAAGGCACAGAACTAGCTCCCCCCAAGGCCTAACCTAGAGCAGGGATGTTACACCCTAAGCTAGGAAGGCTGGAAGACGTATCGCAATTGCAAGGAAGGTCAGGTAACCTAACCTCAGCAATTGAGGAAGGGCAGGCCGTTCCTCATTCTCGGACGCAACCCTAAGGGCGGATCATTCCCTTAGGGAGGACAGGGAAGCGATAGGTACTCTGGTATGAGCTTGATCCCCTTACGTGGTAGGGGGAGCAAGGCTACACAGAGGGAATGCCCTAAGGCAGGGGGTGAAGGGAGCATATAGGGGTCCTACATTTAGGTTAGGTTAGAAAGGCACACTATCAAACCTATCCCCTATATGGTCCCTGAAGGCGAAAACTCTTGCATCCCAGTAAACAGTATCATAAAATAATGCCACTATCTTCATAACTTAACCTAGGATCACTGTAATATATCATGCATGAACACTGATGATTGGCGCTCTGGCCTAGTGGCTAAGCTATCGATCTAGTATGGGGTCAGGCGATGACCGATAAATAAGCGTCAAAACATGATATATGAAGTTCCTAGCTATGAAGACTAAATAACTAATAGTATCGATTAGTTAATAAGGCCGGAATAAACTGTCAGGCTAGCTAAATAATGCATGCAATGTGACAGCGATGCCATAAAACGGCGTGTCCGGTAGCGGCACAGCTCTGCCAGAAAACATAAAATATCTCGAAAAGTAAAAGTTACTTTACGGTCAGAGCTTATTTAAACAATACTGGAACCTGTTACTCAACTTTCCAGAAGAAGGCGAGGCCGAGGGTAGAGACATAGCGAAGATGCAAGCCGATGAAATTAGCACAAGGGAAAATCCGTCTTAGTAAGGCAAGCTACTAGTAGAAGGATGAGGACGGACGTGACGTCATTTAGCAATGGAGCCCGTTTGTTTACGTTTCGAGTACCAAAAGTAGCCACGGACGAGATTAGCTGTGGAACGGCTCCCCAGCTATTCTCCGCCCCTCCACATCGAAGTGTTAACTCTATGTGGGGTGCAGATAGCTATGTGGCGCGTTAATACATGCGTCCCCTGTTGATATACGATGTCTTAAAGGGAAACCTTTAGGATACTCGCTCCAGAAGTTAGAATTCTGTGATAACCTGTAGTTAAATTCTCTGGGAATATCTATTAGTTATTTACCCAAGGAAGCTACCAAAAAGGAACCTTCCATCAGGACGCCATGGCTTGAGCCCAAAAAACTATTTCGTGAGCTGTACAATTTCAAATCCGTTGATCATAGGATTCTGGTCCTAAATGATACCTCCTTGGGAGCTGCGTTTATCTGGATCACTGGAAATAGGGCATTGATAACGCTCCCATGGATATCATTGACTCAATGTTGTGCACGCCATACCTGTAAAGACGATCTTAAAATCTTACACGTGGTATCTAAATACCATCTATAATCTGATTTTTCTCTGAGAAATAATTAGGCGTATTGCTTTAGTCCTGCTGTCATGACAATTGTTTCATGTCAACTTACTTCTCCTAACACTAACTCATCTATATTATGAATTTCATATATTTTAACACAACCAGTATATGAATGTATCTTTTCTCTCTCTCTCTCTCTTTCCCTCTCTCTCTCTCTCACTCTATCTCTCTCTCTCTCTCTCTCTCTCTCTCTCTCTCTCTCTCTCTCTCTCTCTCTTGAGAGAGAGAGAGAGAGAGAGAGAGAGAGAGAGAGAGAGAGAGAGTGGGGGTATCGTATACTTTTATCAAAAGAAGCTAAAATTTTCCTTTTATCATTTACAAATAACGAGTTTCTCATTGAGCAAAACTCAACTGGTGAATATCAATAGGCATTTTTGAATAAAGAATGTAATTTCCTTATTGAATTTTTATGAATAGAGTTATTCGATACAAAATTCAGTTTGTGTGCGTTTACTCTATAGATATGAGATGATTTTACGTTGTCAAGAAAAAATACATATGTGGAAAAAGGGAATCCCACAGATTGTCATGGTCTCACGGTGTCATACAAATAAACCTTTGTCTCTTTCATAAACCCAGAATATAGGATTGAGGCTACTGTTATATTGGAAAATACTTTTTTGACCGGTTCTTGTGTTGTAACTCACCTAAAAACACTTTTTGTTGCAGATGCATTAAGCCCTTTCCTATATCAGGAATATTGGTAGGTCTTCATTTTTCAGTTTTATTTGTTCTATTATATGGAATATTTCACCTTTGAAATATTTGGGTATATTTTATTATAAAATAAATAAAGGTGTTTCCTTTACTTTATAGAAAATCTATTACATTAAAATTGTTCTCTATTTGTGGATTAGACATTTTCCAAATAGTAACCAAATATTAAGGAGTAGTCATAAAATTCAAATAGAAACTTCTAATTCATTCAAAAGAGAAAATAAATGCTAAAGTAACTTTTAAAAATGTCATTTGAGGACTTAATACTATGCATCAGTTCCACAATATCTGGCTCAGCTTCGGTTTGATTAAAATCCATAAACAGGCAATTATAAAGCGCCCTGAAATTAGTAAAACCGAATCCATTCACCATAAATTATCAAAGCTTATAGTGGAATCAGATTCTTTTATAACCATAAATGAAACATTGAGTTGTTTGTTGTTAGAAATTAGAAAATAGGAACAGAACGTCAAACCATTGGTTTCTTATCTTTGAAAATATCTCTTTATTCACCAGAGTGTCTTTTAACGGCATATTAGATTTCTCTGCTAATACTTGAGCTATCATTAAAATTTTATTCTGATTTTGAATAGAAAATACCGTTGGCATTACAGTAGTTTTATTTGTTACCGAACGTAGAAGAGGATGGTAATATGAACTTTTCAGCATACTTTCCAAACAGGCTTTGGCTTACAGACAAATTTCGGGACGGAATTTAGGAAGGAAATAAATCAAATCCTTGCAATAATTAATGACATAAAAGCGTTATGGGGACGTTATTTTGATGAACATGGCATATGGAGGAAAATAGGGATATGAGAAGAAATATGATGCTTATTACATTTCTCAAATAATTTACGCAAAAATAAAAATACCATATAATACTGTATCTTTCACTAATATTTCTATTATTATCATTATTATTATTTTTAATTGCAAAACTATAACCCTAGTTGGAAAAGCAGAATGCTATAGGCCCAGGTGCTCCAACTGGGAAAATAGCCCAGTGAGGAAAGGAAACAAGGAAAAATAAGATATTTTAAGTACAGTAACATTAAAATAGATATCTCATATAAACTATATAAACTTTAACAAAACAAGAGGAAGAGAAATAAGATAGAATAGTAAGCCTGAGTGTACCCTCAAGCAAGAAATCTCTAACCAAGGTCAGTGGAAGCCCATGATACAGAGGCTATGGCACTACCCAAGACTAACGAACAATGGTTTGATACTGGAGTGTCCTTCTACTAGAAGAGCTGCTTACCATAGCTAAAGAGTTTCTTCTACACTTACCAAGAGGAAAGTAGCCACTGAACAATTACAGGGCAGTAGTTAACCCCTTGGGTGAAGAAAAATTGTTTGGAAATCTCAGTGTTGTCCGATGTATAAGGACATTGGAGAATATGTGAAGAAGAAGCCTGACTATTCAGTGTGTGTGTGTGTAGGAAAAGGGGAAAATGAGCTGTAACCAGAGAGAATGATCCAATTTAGTACTGTCTTGGTAGTCCAACGACCTCATAACTCTCTAGCGGTAGTACCTCAACGGGTGGCTGGTGTCCTAGCCAACCTACTACCTAGTAACAGAATGTTTATAAGGATATGAAATCGTGTTATCATTTAAAAATGATAACACGATAGAAAAACAAAATAACACATGTTTGTCATTCGATTATTAGCCTTTATTATCATCATGATCTTGAATTTTTTTTTTTTTCCATTCACTATCAATGTGTTATTTCCTTCCAAAGTATCCAATTGCTTATAGATGTACATATTCTTTTACCGACCTTTAAAATGATAATAGATAAAATTATACTCAATTTATAGAAAATTTAATGCAAATCTGTCCCCTCACCATATAATAAGGATTTGCAGACAAAATAACTGATGGAAATATGTTTTGCAATTGAGTAAACTATCAAAAGTAAATGGAAATCAGGATGTTTAAATTTTCATCGTTAAGCCTCTTACCTCTTAATCCTTTTAATACAAAATTCGACTCAAGATGGATTTCAAAAATTTGGAGAAAAATATTTACACGTGAATAAATGAACCTTACGGGAATAACCATGTGTAATTTTCTAGAATAATAATATAATTGGATCGTATAAAGTGTTATATTTGAGAGAAAGTAAATTTTTTTTCAACTTATGGTTGGTTTTTTAATGTATTAAGATTCCATCTCCATTAAGATATTGGTGTCAATTTACTGCTTACCAACCTAAATACTATGATCTCGAAATCAAAATAGAATTTAATGTTACTATAGAAATATGTAAGTTTAAAATAAATGAGAAAATGAAACCCAAAATGATGATTATAAAAATTACCCAGCTAATGACCATGAATAATGAAAATAACGAGAGCAACTTATCGCCAGTTCAAGACAGATATTTTTCTGGGAAAATACCTATTGCCTTAATATAGACCATCTTTCTTTTATCACTACTATAGGTTTTAACCCATTTGTTTCATATAGGTGGCAGAAAAAGACAGTACCAGCCCGAAATTCCTAGCTCACTTGGGTATGAACGTTTTTGTAGATAATTTTCAAATCAGTTGCTTCACACGAAATAGAATACAGTAATCTACACATCAATATGTTGAAACCCATGGATCATTAACCATTCAATCTTATTTTCCACAAACTATAGGATGTTACAATTAAACCCATTTCGTACTTTTTTCATCTACACAGAGTATCATTTCACCAAGCTGCCATTCTGAAATTTCACCAATTTTCATAAACATTCTAATATTTTTTTTTTTTTTAGTTTTTGTCCTATCGTTATAAATCCATCTACTGTTACTCATTACCATAATACTCACCACGTTAGAGAACTAAGATATTTCGTAATATTAAGTTTTAAATAGAGGTGGCGCACAGGTTCCTTGATTGGTTCCAACTTCTACATTTATAGGCACTCGTTCTTTCATATAAAGGGTTTGACTCAAGTATGTCCCGTACTATTTAACCCATTGTCTCTCTCATAGTACTAACAATCAATAAATGCGCTGTTAAATATAATTATAATCCAACAGTTTCTAATACTAATATTCATTATCCTATCTCTCCAGTTTTAATTTGACTTGATAACCTGTGGGAGCTTGTCCGTGATTCGTACAATTTTCAGATCTGTCACAAACATCTGACCCACAATTCATTCGATAAACTCTCTCTCTCTCTCTCTCTCTCTCTCTCTCTCTCTCTCTCTCTCTCTCTCTCTCTCTCTCTCTCTCTCTGCAAAGTTCCCCATGCTTATTTCTAACATGATATTAAATTATCATACTCGAATTAATGCCTATGTGATACTGTCATATTAAACCCACACATGAAATATTTAAAGAAAGACAAATGCATCTAGGATATTCAGGTTATCAATGTTCCCTGACTAAAATTTGCGTATTGAGGATTTATTGCAACTGGAAATTGCATAGACTCTCGTAGGGGAAGCGGAAATTCTTACTAACCATTTATGTTTTGTACTTCATACCTGCTTAGCCTATTTTTACGATAGCTAGTCGAGAAAAGCCGTCTAATAGTAAACATCTACAATCTCAGAGAACCAAGTGGCGTTAAACATCATCTGATTTATTGAGTGTGAATTGCTACTTATCTTTGAGTAGATAGATTTTAATGTTGTCACATCTATCGTTAGGTTTATATTTACCATTGTCACTGAATTTACAATGATTTTGTATGTGAAAAACAATTTAGATATTATGAAAATTAGATATTATGAATATTATATATTCTGTTCTATAGAATCGCATATCATATGAACTTCTTTTAAATACATATTCATTTTGCTTTGATCGCAAAGCAGAAATTCATAAACTTAATCATGTACACAGACACGTTGTCTTAAAATGCTTGACCAGACAGTATGCCCAAACTAGCATTTGCATGGTTAAATACTAGCTACAATCTTCAGATATACAGTATCCTTAATTATAAAGTAATAAAAAAAAAGGATATAACACTTCCCAATATGATATATCGCTATTACATGCCAGCTAACGTGATTAAGTACTGAAACAATTAATACTTACAATAAGAACCTTGCTGATTAAACTGATATTTTAAGCCAGTGGATATTTGGAAATGACCATGAATATTCACATAAATAAAATACATATTTAGCAAAGCTCATGAATCTCAATAGTGAAAATTGTTCCTTTGTAAGTACGCAATCCAAATGGTCAATGAATTGCTCAAACAATGCAAAATGACTATCAATCTTAACGAAGAATTTTATACAGATTTATATCAACTTACTGTGTTGATTGTGCTTCGATAATCTTTATTTTAGTTATCTAAATAGGACTCTTATTGATAAAAACAGAATTTTTTTCACACATTGCATAAGGCTCGATGCACACGAGCGGTTTGAAACCGTGCGTCAGAATCCAGCAGGGCAGGGCATGTCTTCAAACGAGCGGTTGTTTCCCGTGCGGTTCACCTGAATCAGAGAACAGAATACTAGCTAGTCTGTCGGTGTTTGTTCAAGATGGAGGACGTGAAGAAGAAAATAGTCTTGGTGTACTGTATATAATAAAAGGGGTGATAAAAATAAGCAACTCGTAAATGGTGGACCAACCCAATAATTATGATAATGATGATGATGATAAAAATAATAATAATAATAATAATAATAATAATAATAATGATGATAATAATAATAATAATAATAATAATAATAATAATAATAATAATAATAATAATAATAATAATAATAACTATTATTTCCGCAACAATATTCATTACACGATCGAAATTAAAAGATCGGATGCTATTTATCTTCGGTAACATATAAGAAAAAGAAAACAATCACTTATATAATCATGATCTTATTTCATTAAGTGTACATTTAGTAAAGTGAGTAATAATAATAATAATAATAATAATAATAATAATTATGATAATAATAATAATAATTATAATAAAGACAATTCATATTAACCTCTGAAAAAATAGTAGAAGAATGCCTCGCCTCAGCAATAAACGTAATCTATCGTCTGAAGGGCGCCATAAACTTCTTAAGTATCTCAAATCATGTGGCATCGAGCAGGGTATGTTGTTTTGAAGTCACTACCGTCCGGTTATTCTGCCCCACGGTTATCTCCTGCAGCGTGTGAAGGGGCTCACTGAAATACATCGATTTTTAAACTGAGCGGTCGTAACCGCACAATATCAAATCGCTGGTGTCAAGCGGCCTTACATAAGTTTGTATATCGTTGTCACAGATACTACAAACTTCGTTCATATTTGAGTGTATTAAAATCCACGCCACGTAATACATGTTAAAATCAAGTTCGAGTTCAAGGTCAAGGTGAGGCAAAAGGTCAAATTCCGGTCATCAAACATACGGCCCACAATTTTAACCGTAAAGTAATGAAACTTGTTGGATTTTGAACTGTTATGTAAAGAGCTGGAAATGATTAATTGATTCTTGGAAAGACATGCTGGTTTCGAAAAATACGCCGCCGTGGCGGAGGTCTGCAGTCTCGGAATGCTTTTCTGGTTTTAAACTGTAATAATATGTTTTTTTTTTCTTTTTTGGTGATATTTGCTGGATTAAGAAAACTTTTAACTCTCAAAGACCATACGATAAATTATTACTGTTCAGAGAACAACTTTACCCACAAAATATTCTTATAAGATTTACGAAAGAAGACTGCATATGAGAAATCTGTATCAATAGGGCATTTGAACATTGCCAGTTTATTCAAAGTTAAAAAAGATTAGCCCTCTAGCAGCCATATTCTTTATAACTTATAAATTTGTCATCTATTAGGTTAGTCGTAAGAAATTTTTCTTTCTTATCAAGAAGCAAACATGGATGATTTCGTGGTTCGGACATGAGGTTTCATTTCTAATTTAGAGATTATTTTAAATTTTTTAATATTTCAGTTTTACACTACTAATTTACGAATCTTAAGCCTTTCATAAAAGCATTTCACTTCATCAACCATCTTTTTCATACTGATAAAAAGAGCCTTATTAATTCTTAGCCGTCTTTTCGGTGGATACTTTTTTCCGCCTTGTACATACCTTCACTGTTCCTGTCTTTAACTTTCTTCTAAAATAAGGATAAAATCCTTCTCTCTCCCTCTCTCTCTCTCTCTCTCTCTCTCTCTCTCTCTCTCTCTCTCTCTCTCTCTCTCTCTCTCTCTCGATTTAAAGATGTTAATTCCACACCATTTCTACGACTCTCGTGAGCTTATTCCTGTTTCATAACTATAACTTTTATATGTTGTGTTCAACATTCCATCAGGAGAATCTAACTTCATTTGTCAAGTTTTCTCTATATAATTAAAAAAGAAAGAATTAATTCTACGCTTTTAGTTTACTCAAGAAATTTATATATTCTATAGGTTTTAAAAAACTTACTTTTTTCTTACTACAGGTTCTGTTTGGGTGATAATTATTCACTTTAACGATATGAGGAAAACACTAAAGAAAAAATCTAAACCAAGACTTCCACAAAATGTTGGAAAAGCTGAATTTATGCAATAGTCAACTTTTAAATTCTTTATAACTTGTTTTTCATATTTTAGTGATTGCTTGCAAACAATATTTTCAATGAAATAACTAATCAGCTCTGTTTATTCTATTATTCGTCTCTCAATTCCATCACCAATCTCAGCTATATCCTGCAAGCCATTTAGTTTTCTCCTCAATTCCATATAAAATCTTACCATCCATAATAAAATATCCTATCAGCAGCATACTACGGACATCTTCCCCCCATGAATTCTCCTTATAGTAACATCCACTAAGTGAAAGTATTTTTTTTCCCTGACGGAAGCCGGTAAAAGCGATATCTAGATGCAAATGTTGCAAGCAAATGCAGTTTGAGAAGCCAGCTGAGAATCTTACCCAAAATGAAAATTTCCTCTAAATGACGAAAGATATGGAGACTAAAAACATACTTTACTGAGAAAAAATTTAAGAGAAGCCTCTAGCTTAATTGATGACTTCTACACTGGCTAAAAATATTTCTTAGCATCTTCAGAAGACTTTTGATAAGTTTAACTAAGTTACAATGCTACTTCACTGTGGGGGTCCCGCATTAAAAGGAACTGAAGTGTTGATGACGATGAGCAAAACTGAATATGAATGAAGTGATAATGATGATTACAGTGATAGTTATGAATACGGAATTTGTATCAAAGGGGAAAAAGAGTTAAGGTAGAAGATACTGCTGTAAAGGTTTTCTGTATCATGTTTATTTACTATTTTTGTGTTAAAGAATGAAGGGTGTACAGGCGTACTGTTGAAGATAATAGCATTATAATATATATATATATATAAATATATATATATATATATATATATATATATATATATATATATATATATATATATATATATATATATATATATATATATATATGTATAGTAAAAGTATGTGGATACTAAATGTGTATAAAAATTTCGGTATAT
>NC_090728.1:153591692-153596692 GCF_036898095.1 Palaemon carinicauda
TATATATATATATATATATATATATATATATATATATATATATATATATATATATATATATATATATGGGGTAGGTGGTAGGTTGGCTAGGGCACCAGCCAACTGCTGAGATAATACCGCTAGAGAGTTATGGGGCCCTTTGACTGGCCAGACAGTACTACATTGGATCCTTCTCTCTGATTACGGTTCACTTTCCCTTTGCCTACACATACACCGAATAGTCTCGCATATTCTTTACAGATTCTCTCTGTCCTTATACATCTGACAACACTGAGATTACCAAACAATTTTTCTTCACCCAAGGGGTTAATTACTGCACTTTGATTGTTCAGTGGCTACTCTCCTCTTGGTAAAGGTGGAAGAGACTCTTTTGCTATGGTAAGAAGCTCTTCTAGGAAAAGAACACTCCAAAATCAAACCATTGTTCTCTAGTTTTGGGTAGTGTTATGGCCTCTGTACCATGATTTTCCTTTATCTGGTGTTAGAGTTCCCTTGCTTGAGGATACACTCTGGCACACTATTCTAATTAATTTCTCTCCCCATGTTTTGTTAAAGTTTTTTTATAGTTTATATAGGAGATATTTATTCTAATATTCTTAAAATATTTATTTTTTCCTTGTCTCCTTTCCTCACTGGGCTATTTTCCCTGTTGGAGCCCCCGGGCTTATAGCATTCTGCTTTTCAAACTAGGGTTGTAGCTTGGCAATAATATATATATATATATATATATATATATATATATATATATATATATATATATATATATATACATATATATATATATATATATATATATATATATATATATATATATATATATATATATACATATATATATGATTGTATGTGTATGTGTGTGCGTGTGTGTGTGTATGTGTGTGTATAGCAACAAAACAATATAAAAAATAATTTTTGAAAGGTTTCAGAAAGATAGTAACTTGACAATCAAGAATCTTATATAAGCGAGTGACAAAAAGGAAGAAAGAGTAATAAATCTTAATATCTCTGCAACATATCGATCCTTGAAACTATACTAACATCTTACACAAATTGAAATCTATGAACCTAAGCACTGGCCTGTTCTCCATTAACCCTTTAATATCCTCTATTCTTAAACAGCAGTACATTTTTCAAAGGCCATCGAGTGCGTCTTAATCAGAAATCAACGTTGCATATGAATTCGCTGTGCATGTTCATTGATATAATTAAGTATTTATTAACCGGTTTCTAACGCTAACCCATGGTTTTATAAAGAGTTCGTTGTATTTGATTCCTGGACTTCTTTCTAAAGTCTTTCGTGGTTTTGATGTATTTTCAAGGAAAACGAAATATTCATTCTTGTTATTACAAACCTAATAATGCGGAGCATTTGTTACTCTTTGTTTCATAACTGAATTCCGAAATATCATGTAGTATGGCTAACTATGCAAACCGCTTCATCAATGGTCTCCATTTCAAAATACTTTTTTTTTTTTTTTTTTTTTTTTTTTTTTTATTAGTACTGTATGGATAACAAACACGCTGATAGATTGCTGCTTTATCATTGATGTAGAACGATATTGTGTTTACTTATTAGTTGTTTTCGTAACCTTCCCGGAACTAAAGATACTATTGACATAACAGTAGTGTTATCTGTTAACGAAAGTAGAAGAGGATGGTAATATGAGCTTTTCAGCATACTTTACAGACAGACTTAGGATTAAAGACAGATTTCGGGCATAAAAGCATTATGGGAACGTTATTTTGATGAACATAGCACATGATGGAAAATAGGGATATGAGAAGAAATTGAATGCTTATTAAATTTCTCAAATAATTTACGCTCTGATAATAGTACCATATCATACTGTATCTTTCACAAATATTATTATTATCATTACTATCATTATCTATTGCTAAGCTGCAACCCTAGTTGGAAAAGCAGATGCTATAAGCCCAGGGGCTCCATCACCGAAAATAGCCCAGTGAGGAAAGGAAACAAGGAAAAATTAAATATTTTAGGTACAGTAACATTAAAGTAAATATCTCATATATAAACTGTGAAAAACTTTAACCAAATAAGAGGAAGAGAAATGATATAGAACAGTGTGCCCAAGTGTACCCTCAAGCAAGAGAACTCTAACCCAAGACAGTGGAAGACCATGATACAGAGGCTATGGCACTACCCTAGACTAACAAACAAGGGTTTGATTCTGGAGTGTCCTTGTCCTAGAAGAGCTACTAACTATAGCTAAAGAGTTTCTTCTACACTTACCAAGAGGAAAGTAGCCACTGAAACATTACAGTGCAGTAGTTAACCCCTTGGTAAAGAAGAATTGTTTGGTAATCTCAGTGTTGTCAGGTGTATAAGGATAGAGGAGAATATGTAAAGAATAAGCCACACTATTCGTTGTGTGCATAGACAAAGGGAAAAATGAACCGTAACCAGAGAGAAGGATCAAATGTAGTACTGTCTTGGCAGTCAAAGGACCTCATAACTCTCTTGCGGTAGTACCTCAACGGGTGGCTTGTGTCCGGGCCAACCTACTACCTAGTAATAAAATGTTTATAAGGATATCTAATTATTCATGGAAACGACATTAAATAGTGATTTCTTTGATGGTATTATGATATTTTTTCAATACTCATATTGAATTGTGATGATTTCTAGAGAGACATCAAAATTTCAAATCTTTATAAGTTACAACTCAAAGTAATTTGAAATTGAAACCTGAGCATATATAATTAAACAATCATTAACGATAACTTGACTGTCATCTAAATTAATTACCATCGAATCGAAAAAAAAAATATTAATTTTAATCAAAGTGAGAATGAATCATGAGGTATGATATATTTATCATATTTCAATGGCAAATATATTAAAACAGGGTCTATATTAACGAAGTAAAATATTGTTCCATTAAACTAATTGTTTTGAATAAACTTTTCAAAGAATTAATGTACATGAATTTGTGCATGTGTGTGTGTGTGTGTGTGTGAGAGAGAGAGAGAGAGAGAGAGAGAGAGAGAGAGAGAGAGAGAGAGAGAGAGAGAGAGAGAGTTTACATCGCTCATTTTGTAGCTATTATCATGCTTCGTAATAGAGTTGGTCTACTAAGTACACGCAAATCAGCATGATACTGGGAATTAGGTTTTCAATATGGATAATGAGGATATTTGTTGGTATACTTTTTGTCAAAAGGTTTTTTTTTTTTTTCTACAAAATTATGTTTTATCTACCTGTGCATATAAAAATAATATTTTGATTGTCCTTTTCAAGAAAAATTCTGCAGAATTTTGGGAGAAATCGCCATTTCTGTCTTCCTGGATAGAGGAGTATATTTCCTGTACGTGAAGTTGCTCGAACTTCTCAACGTTGCATTTTCTTGGTGTTATTTGCATCTAGATTGAATTCCTGTCAGGAGAAAAATGCTGCTCTCTCATCGCCGGATTCCTGTCGGCCAAACTCATAAAGCCAATCAGTATGGCTGGAGAAAGACGGGAATCTCTGGCACTAGTCTCCTAAAATTTGATTTTTCTCTTGAACCATATTTGGTTTTGAGTTTTCTACAAGTTTTCTTTCGGTCTCATTGTTTAAGGAAAAACTTGAAATGTTCTTGACGTTATTGTCTAAAAAATTTTCATTAATTGCAATATTTACACATTTTAATGTTGCCATTGACTTAATAACTCGGGTTACCATCATGATACCCTTTTTAAATTTTTATTTTTTTTTTTTGCACATATAAAGTGTTTTGCCGAATATGATTTCTATGAATCTATATTCAATTTTTAGTTCCTCAATCGATGACTTTCAAATCAACTAACTCCCATTAACGTCTTGTACTTTCACTTGTTTCAATGATAGGGAGTCTCAGATACTTTCAAATCAGGTATCATCAGGGTTGGGTTACCAAGATCCATTTCGGTAACGAGATGCCAATCATATTCTTCCTTAGTGCTGAATTTAGGTCATGTGATTGATTCAGACCCAAAATCCATAAGTGAAACATTTATCACATGATGCATTATCTGAAAAGCAATACGGAGATACTATTTATGACTATAGTTCATGGTATTCGTGATACGTGTTTTTTATCGCCCCCCCCCCCCCCCTCCCCCCAGGATTTGAGCTATATCATATTCAATCATCATACGATAAAAAAAATAATTCTGAATGTAATCTATGAGAATGTTTATATATATATATATATATATATATATATATATATATATATATATATATATATATATATATATATATATGTATACATATATATATATATATATATATATATATATATATATATATATATATATATATATACATATATATATATATATATATATATATATATATATATATATATATAGATAGATAGATAGATATGGATCAATTGTTACAAAGGTTTACGATCTTTATTGAAAAAAAAGAATGATCAAGTATCATGTTTTGTTTTTAAAATTTCAAATTGAATTTGATATAATCAAACAATATGACATATAGATTTAGAAAATTGCGTAGACTTCCATTCTTTATTATTCCCCTCATATACTTTTTTTGCGTCAAAATAACGTATTAATTCAACCACGAACCCATGAGAAGATCTTTCGGAAATATAGTAATAGATTAAAGGAAAGTGGAGTTATAAATAAAATGAGACAGGGGAAAAGATGATTAATAGTTATTTGATGAGGATATTCAATCGATGCATATCACCATCTCTAACATTATTTTTCCGGTATATAGCAATTACTGATATTTATGTACAAGTTAGGAAAGGGTACTTAGATGTATGGCAATCAATAACTACCATATGAAATATGCTAAGTTCATTTGATAGATGGACAGAGACGTTATTTCAATTATAACATTGCTAGTATAACTTAACTAGAAAAAAAATATTACTGATCATATCATTCTAATCCTCCTAAAATACTTTTGAATTATCACTTGTCATTAATTACTGTCATCCATTGAGATACATACAAATATGAAAATAGATCGAATGTAGAAT
>NC_090728.1:153601692-153644192 GCF_036898095.1 Palaemon carinicauda
AATGAAAATTAACTAAAGTATGACAAACAACAATGTATGGCATTTATAGACCATGAGAAAGCTTTTGATTCTTTCCAAAATCTCAGCAATAATGAAAGCCTCTAAAAGACAATGAATAGATGAATCTTACATCTAAACCATTGAAGATATCTATACAGGTAATACAGCAATACTAAAAAAGGAAAAATAGAGTTAGGCAGGGAGACTCCATCTCTCCTAAATTATTCATAGCTTGCCAAGAAGAAGTTTTGGAAAAGTTAGATTAGGAAAATATGGGAATTGATATTAATGGGGAAAACCTTAACAACTATATATTGGCAGATTACATAATTGTTTTGTGAATCATGGGAGGAATTGCCAAAGATGATAGAATATTTGTATAAGAAAATCAGAAACGTAAGACTGAAAATGAATACGAATAACACTAAGATAATATTCAATGCAAATGTAGAGGGACAACAAATAAGAGTTATAGACGAACCCCTCAAGATTGTTAATGGATATACGTACTTAGGACAGATGATAAGTGTTTAACCTGGAAATGCGACAGAAATTAAAAGAAGGAAATTAAAAGTAGGAGAAGAATGGGATGGAGAGCTTTCACTAAACAAAATGAGATGATGAAAATCAAAATGCCAATTCACTAAAAAGAAAAGTATTTAATCAGATGCACCTACCCGTTTTAACTTCTGCGTCACAAAATTTAACCCTTACTAAAACCTTAGAACAAAAACTAGTCACAGCTCGAAGAGCTATAGAACGAATAATGATGGAAATAGTAATAAGAGATCAACACAAATACGAGAGCAAACTAAAGTAGATGATATCCTAACCACATGTACGAAAAAGAAATGTTCAAGGACAGGCTGTATAATGAGATTGACAAATAATAGATGGACATTAGGTATAACTAAATGCGTCCCTACAGATTGCAAAAGAAGCAAGGGAAGGAGTAGAAGAAGATGGACAGACAAACTAAGAAAGCTTGTTGGTATAGACTGGCATAATAAGACTACAAACAGACGCAACTGAAACGACATATCTGAGGCCTTTGTTCTGGAGTGAACTGGTAATTGATGATAATGATACATATATATATATATATATATATATATATATATATATATATATATATATATATATATATATATATATATATATATATATATATATATATATATATAAGTGTAGGAACACTTAAAATCTAAGGGATATAAAAAATCGCAATAAAAAAGATACAGTTGTAGTGAATACTGTCCAATAATATGTTGAATCATTCTCAATATAAAGAATGTAGAGTCATTCAATAAGCTACTGTTTAGAAGCATTTGTGAGGTAATGTAGATTGCCATTCAAGTAATATAGACAGTTTCATAAACTATAATCTTGAATTGAATAAATGTTTTGTAACCCAATTTAACTCAATATGCATAACATTTTAAGGGGATATGGAATTGACTTGAACTACGCATTCTATAAAGAACAATGTGTCTATGAATTCATTTTTATTACAGTAGCTATGCGCCTAATAGAGAAGTATGAAATACTGTTATCAATTGTAAGACTAAAAGAATTCGTTGAGCGTTCGAGTTTTCAAAGATTTACATATATATATATATATATATATATATATATATATATATATATATATATATATATATATATATATATGTATATACATATATATATATATATATATATATATATATATATATATATATATATATATATATTCATCAAATTATAACTTCTATTTAAAAATGATAACACAATAGAATAACAAAATAACACATTCTTCTTTCGATTATTAGCCATTATTATTATGATCTTGAATCTCTTTTTTTTTTCCTTTTCCATTTATTATCAATGTGTTATTTCCTTTCAAAGTATCCAATTGCTTATAGATATACATATTCTTTTACTGACCTTTAAAATGATAACAGATAAAATTAAACTCAATGTGTAGAAAATTAGATTCAAATCTGTCCCCTCCTCAAATAATAAGGATTTGCAAACAAAAGAACTGATGGGAAAATGTTTTGCAATTATGTAACCTATCAGAAGTAAATGGAAATCAGGATATTTCAATTTTCATCGTTAAGCCTCTTATCTCTTAATCCTTATAATACAAAATTCGACTCACGTTGGATTTCTAAAATCGGGGGAAAAAATATTTACACGAGAATAAAAGAACCTTACGAGAATTACCATGCGTAATTTTCTAGAATAATAATATTATTGGATATATTAAAGTGTTATATTTGAGAGAAAGTACAGTTTTTCAACTTATGGTTTTTTTTAATGTATTAAAAGAATAATAAAACAGAGAAACGTAACAATTATATAGCAATACCCTTATAGGCAAAGACTTCCTGACAGCTTTCCATGTCCCTTAAGAGTCCATCTCCATTTAGATATTGGTGTCAATTTACAGCTTACCAACCTAGATACTATGATCTCGAAATCAAAATAGATAGTTGAACATCACTATAAAAATATATAAGTTTAAAATAATCGAGAAAATTAAACCCGAATTGATGATAATAAAAACTACCCAGCTAATGACTATGAATAGTGAAAATAACGAGAGCAACTTATCGCCAGTTCAAGGCAGATATTTTTCTGGGAAAGTACCTATTGTCTTAATATAGACCATCTTTCTTTTATCACTACTATAGGTTTTAACCAATTTGTTTCATATAGGTGGCAGAAAAAGGCAGTACCAGCACGACACTCCTAGGTCACTTGGTCAGTTGGGTATGAATGTTTTTGTAGATGATTTTCAAATTAGTTGCTTCACACGAAATAGAATACAGTAATCTACACATCAATATGTTGAAACCCATGGATTATTACAAATTTAATCTTATTTTCCACAAACTCCAAGATGTTACAATTAAACCCATTTCATACTTTTTTCATCTACACAGAGTATCATTTCACCAACCTCCCATTCTGAAATTTCACCAATATTCATAAGTATTCTAATTTTTTTTTTCAGTTTTTGTCCTACTGTTATAAATCCATCTACTGTTACTCATTACCATATTCTTCACCACGTTAGAGAACTAAGATATTTCGTAATATTAAGTTTTAAATAGAGATGGCCAAAAGATTCCTTGATTGGTTCCAGCTTCTACATTTATAGGCACTCATTCTTTCCTATAAAGGGTTTGACTCAAGTATGTCCCGTACTAACTAACCCAATGCCTCTCTCATAGTACTATCAATCAACAAATGTGCTGTTAAATATGATTATAATCCAACAGTTTATTTTTTTTTTAACATCAATACTAATATTCATTATCCTATCTCTCCAGTGTTAACTTGACTTGATAACCTGTGGGAGCTTGTCTTTGATTCGTACAATTTTCAGATCTGTAACAAACATCCGACCAACAATTGATTCGATTAAAACTCTCTCTCTCTCTCTCTCTCTCTCTCTCTCTCTCTCTCTCTCTCTCTCTCTCTCTCTCTCTCTCTCTCTCTCTCTCTCTCTCTCCAAAGCTTCCCATGCTTATTTTTAACATGATATTAAATTATCATACTCGAATTACTGCCTATGTGATACTGTCATATTAAACCCACAAGTGAAATATTTAAAGAAAGACAAATGCATCTAGGATATTCAGGTTACCAATGTTCCCTAACTAAAATTTGCGTATTGGTGTTTTATTGCAACTGGAAATTGCATACACTCTCGTAGGGGATTCGGAAATTCTTACTAACTATTTCTGTTTTGTACTTTATACCTGCTTAGCCTATTTTTACGATAGCTAGCCGAGAAAAGCCGTCTTATAGATACATCTACAATCTCAGAGAACCAAGTGGTATTAAACATCAGCTAATCTATCAAGTGTGAATTGTTACCTATCTTTGTGGAGATTGATTTCAATGATATCATATCTATCTTTAGGTTTATAATTACCAATGTCACTGAATTCACAATGATTTTGTAAGTGAAAAACAATTTAGATATTATGAAAAATACATATCCTCTTCTATAGAATCGTATATCATATACACTTCTTTGAAATACATATTCATTATGCTTTGATCGCAAAGCAGAAATTCATAATCTCAATCATGTACACAGTCACGTTGCCTTAAAATGCTTAACCAGACAGAATGCCCAAAACAGCATTTGCTTGGTTAAAAGCCTGTTACAATCTTCAGATATACAGTATCATTAATTATGAAGTAATGAAAAAAAAGGATATAACACACTTCTCAATATGATATATCTCTATTACATGCAAGCTAACATGATTAAGTACGGGTGTTGAACATTAGCACTTACAATAAGAACTTTGCTGGGTGAACTGATACATTTGCTTCATTAAATATTTTAAGCCAGTGGATATTTGGAAATGACAATGAATATTCACATAAATAAGGTACATATTTATCAAAGCTCATGAATCTCAATGGTTATAATTGTTCCTTTGTAAGAAGACAATCTAGATGGTCAATGAATTGCTCAAACAATGCAAAACGACTATCAATCTTAATAAAGAATCTGATACAGATTTATATTAACTTACTGTGTTGATCGTGCTTCGATAATCTTTATTTTAGTTATCTATACAGGACTCTTATTGATAAAAACAGAATTTTCTCGCACATTGCATAAGGCTCGATTCACACGAGCGGTTTGAAACCGTGCGTCAGAATTCCACTTGCCAGAGCATGTCATCACACGAGCGGTTGTTTCCCGTGCGGTTCACCTGAATCAGAGAACAAAATACTAGCCTGCCGGTGTGTGTTGGAGATGGAGGACGTGAAGAAGAAAATAGTCTTTGTGTACTGTATAGCATAAACGGGGTGATAAAAATAAGCAACTCGTAAATGGTGGACCAACCCAATAATAATAATAATAATGATGATGATGATGATGATAATACTAATAATAATAATAATAATAATAATAATAATAATAATAATAATGATAATAAAAATAATAACAATAATAACTATTATTTCAGCAACAATCCTTATTACAGGATCAATAATAAAAGATTGGATACTATTTATCTAGCGTAATATATAAGAAAAAGAAAACACTTGTATAATCATGATATTATTTTGTTCAGTGTACCTTTAGTACAGTGAGCAAAAATAATAATAATAATAATAATAATAATAATAATAATAATGATAATAATAATAATAATAATAATACAGATAATTCATATTAACCTCTGAGAAATAATGGCATTTCCATAGCATTTCTAAGACTCTCGTGAGCTTATTCCTGTTTCATAATTATAACATTTCATGCTGTGTTCAACATTCCATCACGAGAAGCTAACTTCATTTGTCAACTTTTCTCTTTATAACTAAAAAAGATACAAATAATTTTACAATTTTATATTACTAAAGAAACTTCTTATATATTCTATATGTTTTAAAAACCTTACTTTTTTTTCTAGTTGCACGTTCTGTTTGGGTGATAATTATTTTATTTAACGATGTAAGGAAAACACTAAAAACAAATTTTAACCAAGAATTCCACAAAATGTTGGAAAAGCTGAATTTCTGCAATTGTCAACTTTTGAATTCCTTATAACTTGTTCCTCAATATTTTCAATGAAATAACTAAACAGTTTTGTTTATTCTATTATCAATTTCTCAATTCCATCACCAATCTCATCTATATCCTGCAGGCTATTTGGTTTTCTTCTTAATTTCGTACAAAATCTTTCCATCCACAATAAAATATCCTATCAGCAGCATACTACGGACATTAACCCCCCAAGAATTCTCCTTATAGTAACATCCACTATGTGAAAGATTTTTTTCCCTGATGGAAGCCGGTAAAAGCAATATCTAGATGCAAATGTTGCAAGCAAATTTCATTTAAGAAGCCTGCTAAGAGTCTTACCCAGAAAGAAAATTTCCTCTAGACGAGGAAAGATATGGAGACCAAAAATATACTTTACTGAGAAATATTTAAGAGAAGCCTCTAGCTTAATTGATGACTTCTACACTGGCTAAAAATATTTCTTAGCATCTTTAGAAGACTTTTGATAAGTTTAACTAAGTTACAATGCTATTCAAATTACATGTTTACTTCTCTGTCAGGGTCCCGTATTAAAAGGAACTTAAGTGTTGATGAAGATGAGCAGGACTGAATATGAGTGGGGTGATAATGATGATTACAGTGATACCTATGAATACGGAACTTGTATCGAAGGGGGGAAAAGGGGTAAGGTAGATGATACTGCTGTGAAGGTTTTCTGTATCATGTTTATTTACTACTTTTGTGTTAAAGAATAAAAGGAGTATGGGCTTACTGTTAAAGATAGTAGCATTATAATATATATATATATATATATATATATATATATATATATATATATATATATGTATATAGATAGATATATAGATGGATAGATAGATAGATATATATATATATATATATATATATATATATATATATATATATATATATATATATATATATCAATATGTATAGTAAATGTATGTGGATACTAAATGTGTATAAAAATTTCCGTATATGCATACATACATATATATATATATATATGTATATATATATATATATATATATATATATATATATATATACAGTATCTATATATACAGTATGTATATAAATTTCGATATATGTGTGTAAATATATATATATATATATATATATATATATATATATATATATATATATATATATATATATATATATATATATATATATATATATAAGTACTTGAGTTTATTAATCCTAACTGCTATCTAATTAACAAAAGTTTTGGGTAACTAGAAAGGGTTATTATAACATAATAACATAATATATGTGTATTTTTTAACTAGAAAAAATAAATTACCATTGCTATGTTAATTCTCACCAAGACTGTTCTTCAGCTTTTTATGTTATGGTGGACAGAATGTAGTTTATACTAAATTTTATAATATTATTTCTTAGTTATCAAGGCGTACATTTCGTTTCGTTTCTCTAAAGACGTTAATGGTATTCTTGGCCTAATCAAATATGTGAAATCACAATATCATTAGGGATTATTATATGATATTGATAATAATGGTGAAATAATACGCCCCTTAAAGGTTCCTCAATATCATAATTGATATACAAAGGGGCAAATGAACGCCAGTAACGAAGATATTATTCATCACGGAGGGAGAAAATTTTCACAAAGATACTTGCAACCATAGTATAATGGGAGTATGTTATATTATAAAATCACTCTCTCTCTCTCTCTCTCTCTCTCTCTCTCTCTCTCTCTCTCTCTCTCTCTCTCTCTCTCTCTCTCTCTCTCTCTCTCTCTCTCTCTCTCTCTCTCAGGTAATTTCGAGTCTATACGAAGAATCCTTTCTGGGTAATGAACTGCCTCTGCACATCTTCCCTAAGTGAGAACTATTCTAAAAGACTCAGGATATAAGCAAAAGAAAATCCAAGAGCATCTTTCAACGGATCAACACAATCTCTCTTGACCATTCAGGTAGTACCTCATGAGGCCTTATCTTTGTTAAGAAAATGAGTAAAAAAAAAAAGTAGAAAAGATACTTGACGATAGATCAGTATCTAACATTGAAGGTGAATAATGCCTTATGTGATACACGATATATTTTCTATATGAATGAAAAAGAACTAATTTTTCCATCACAACTGGGGAAATATTCTTAAAACGCTATTCATGTACGTTTTTTTTTTCTAGAATTTCTCTAATTACCTGCCTTATTATTATTTTCATCATCTATCATTTTACAACATAGTCTACAAATATTCTTAAAACGAATTAATTATTCGAAATGTGAGATCAGTTTATGATATTAATGTGAAATACTTTCGCTGGAAAAAGGAATAATCTTTTTCATTTATGATAAAGATCTAGCTGTGGAGGAAAAGCATTCCATTTCTTTTTAAAGGTTTAAAAGTCACTCATGAGTGACAGTGGCAAGCGACAGGACAGTGCCCTAGAGATAGGACAATACCCTGGAGACTGACAATACACACATATGATCAGCACCCAACCCCTCTCCATCAAGCTAGGACCGGGGACGGCCAGACAATGGTTGCTAATGACTAAGCATGCAGACCTATATAATCCCCCAAAACCCCTCCTTAGATCACAAGGATGGTGAGGTTGTGGACACAACTTGAAACTAAGAAAAATCAGTATCTTCACACACATCTACACACATGCATACATATACTGTATATATATACATATGTATAAATATATATATATATATATATATATATATATATATATATATATATATATATATATATATATATATATATATATATATATATATATATATATACATATATTCTCTTCGCTACCAATACATACAGATCTGACATTAAAACTTAAATCTTTAATAGGATCAATCCAATATCACTTATACGATACTTAGTACCTGGCATGAAAAACATAAGACTTCGATCTACAAACACATCAAGAATTAGGAACAGACGTTGACAAC
Source organism: Palaemon carinicauda (assembly GCF_036898095.1). Classification (NCBI taxonomy): domain Eukaryota; kingdom Metazoa; phylum Arthropoda; class Malacostraca; order Decapoda; family Palaemonidae; genus Palaemon; species Palaemon carinicauda. The sequence goes on from NC_090728.1 coordinate 153,610,165, forward strand.
TTAGAGATAATACGAATTTATCATTAACAAATAAAAGACACACCAATACAAACCACAATAAGGATAAAGCAGTTAATGATGGAACATTTTTCAATTCTATTTCAAATTTAAAGTTTATGTATATAGAACGGTCCTTTACACATTAATGTATATTGTCATACGACCCCAATCAATTCTTGAAACCCCAATGATTTACAATATCACAATACATTTCGCAAAGCAGGTGCTCAAGACCTAATTTGCAACGCAATTCCCTGTTCAGTACAAATGCATTGTGTTCATGGCTTAAAAACTAATTCGTGAGCTGTACAATTCCAAATCTGTTGATCATAGGATTCGGGTCCTAAATGATGCCTCCATGGGAGCTGCGCTTATCTGGATCACTAATAATAGGGCATTGATAACGCTCTCATAAATATCTTTGAGTCAATGTTATGCACGCCATACCTGTATTGGGAATCTTAAAATCTTACACACAGTATCTAAATACCATTGATGATTTTTTTTTTTTTTAAGAAAAAAAAATGGGCGTTATGTTTTAGTCCTGCTGTCATGACATTAGTCGTTTCATGTCAACTTATTTCTTCTTGCTCTAACTCATTTATACGGAGATAGAGAGAGAGAGAGAGAGAGAGAGAGAGAGAGAGAGAGAGAGAGAGAGAGAGAGAGAGAGAGAGAGAGAGAGAGAGGAGTGTGTGTGGGGGGATCATATATATTTATCAAACGGAGTTGCCTTTACCTCTTAAATAAGATTTTCCTTTTATCATTTACAAATAACAGGATTCTCATTAAGCAAAACTCAACTAGTATATATCAATAAGCACTTTTTGAATAAAAAAAATTGATTTTTTTTTCCATTTTTATGAATTGGGCTATTCGATATAGAATTTATTTTTGTGCGTTTATTCTATAGATATGAAATGATTTTCCGTTGTCAAGAAAAAATACATATGTGGAAAAGGGAATCCTAAAGATTTTCATAGTCTCACGGTGTCATACAAATAAACCTTTGTCTCTTTCATAAACCCAGAATATAGGATTGAGGCTTCTGTGACATTGAAAAATACTTTTTTTGACCTGTTCTTGTGTTGTAACTCACCTAAAAAACATTTTTGTTATAAATGCATTAAGCCCTTTCCCATATCAGGAATATTGGTAGGTCATTTTTCAGTTGTATTTGATGTATTTTATGGAATATTTTACCTGTAAAATATTTGGGTATATTTTGAGACTGCAAATCATAAGCAACTCTGATGACGATATAGTTTTATTATAAAATGGAATAAAGGTGTTGTCTTTATCTTATAGAAAATTTATTACATTAAAGATGTTCTCTATTTGTAGATTAGAAATTTTCCAAATGATAGCCGAATATTATGGAGCAGTCAAAAAACTCACATGGAAAATTCTAATTTCATTCGAAAGAGAAAATAAATGTTAAAGTATCTTTTGAAAATGTAATTACATGAGTTATTAATCGCTCATGGCTTTGCATCACTTGCACAATACCTGGCTCAGCTTCGGTTTGATTAAAATCCATAAACAGCCAATTCTAAAGCGGCCTGAAATTAGTGCAACCGAATCCATTCACCATAAATTATCAAAGCTTAGAGTGGAATCAGATTATTTTATTTAAAGCTGTTTATTGTTAATACTTAGAGAATATGAACATATTAAACCATTCTTTTCTTATCTTTGCAGTTAAATCATTCAACAGAGTATTTTCTTTTTGACGGTATATTAAATTTATTTGCTCATACATCAGTTATCATTAGAATTAAATTCTGATTTTGAATATGAGCGGTAAAAATTATAATTCATTTTCTAAAAAGGAATGGAAAACCTTATTAATATAGCCATAGTTGTGTAACATACACTATCATGAAGCTTTCCTTTATACAATGTTATTAATTTTTATTCAGTCATCATGAATACTGTTGTTCTTTAATTTGAACAACGTCCTAAAAACGATTTAATTGTTATTCAAGAATTTTCTTGTTGTAATTGACATAATATATTATTTAAAATCTGTAGAAAACCAATAAAATAAAAGAATTCCAGCCTACGGACATCTGATCCTTACACATCATATCGATTTCAATATTTTTTATATTGCTCAATATCGACTTATCTCATATATGCATCTATTCAAGTTATTTGGGAAATATAGAATTTTTCTTTTACTGCAATATATTCAAGCTCTCAAAATAAGTATTTCTGAATGGATAGACAATGGGTTATAGATGAAATTGCTTTTGATACACACACACACACACACACACACACACACACACACACATATATATATATATATATATATATATATATATATATATATATATATATATATATATATATATATATATATATATATATATATATATATATTTATATATATATATATGCATAAGCGTGTGTGTGTGTGCTAAATAAGTCCAGTTGAATTATTACTGGCACCCTAAATTCAACACTTATACCATCTTTGTATAGAAAAGCCGGTACCCTCATCACCGCATAATCCAGGAGAAACGCTAGCAAAAATTGAAAATTATAAAAAATTCATGACGCTATGCATCCACTCCACAACTATCAGTAAGCAAGGCAAAGACTGAAATCCAACAGTCAACAGTGGTCGGACTAACTGGTAGTGAGTGCCCAAAAAGTGAGGAAGGATAAAGGTGGGCAAAACTCGAGACAACCTACACAATTGGGATTAGCCAACCACTCTTAATGCCCATGTGGGGCATCCAAAAAAAATGGAGTACATCCTATGAAGGTGTGCCCACTGGACAGGATAATATATATATATATATATATATATATATATATATATATATATATATATATATACATATATATACAGTATATATACATATACATATATATATATATATATATATAAATATATTTATATATATATATATATGTATATATATATATATATATATATATATATATATATATATATATATATATATATATATATATATGCAGTAGGAGGTAGGTTCGCTAGGGCACCAGCCAACTGTTGAGATAATACCGCTAGAGAGTTTGACTGGCCAGACAGTACTACATTGGATCCTTCTCTCTGATTACGGTTCACTTTCCCTTTGCCTACACATACACCGAATAGTCTAGCATATTTTTTACAGATTCTCCTCTGTCCTTATATATCTGACAACACTGAGAATACCAAACAATTCTTCTTCACCCAAGGGGTTAACCACTGCACTGTGATTGTTCAGTGGCTACTCTCCTCCTGGTAAAGGTGGAACAGACTCTTTAGCTATGGTAAGAAGCTCTTCTAGGAAAAGGACACTTCAAAATCAAACCATTGTTCTCTAGTCTTGGGAAGTGTCATGTCCTCTGTACCATGATTTTCCTTTATCTTGTGTTAGTGTGCTTGAGGGTACACTCTGGCACACTATTCTAATTAATTTCTCTTCCTATGTTTTGTTAAAGTTTTTTATAGTTTATATAGGATATATTTATTTTAATATTCTTAAAATATTTATTTTTTCCTTGTCTCCTTTCCTCACTGGGCTATTTTCCCTGTTGGAGCCCCTGGGCTTATAGCATTCTGCTTTTCAAACTAGGGTTGTAACTTGGCAATAATATATATATATAAATATATATATATATATATATATATATATATATATATATATATATATATATATATATATATATATATATATATATATATATATATATATACATATGATTGTGTGTATGCGTATGCGTGTGTGTGTGTGTGTGTGTGTGTGTGTGTGTGTGTGTGTATAGCGACAAAACAATATAAAAAATAATTTTTGAAAGGTTTCAAAAACATAATAACTTGACAATGAAGAATCTCATATAAGCGAGTGACAAGAAGAAAAAGTAATAAATCTCAATAGCTCTGCATCATATCGATTCAAGAAACTATACTAACATCTTACACAAATTGACATCTATGAACCTAAGCACTGGCCTGTTCTCCATTAACCTTTTAATATCCTCTATTCTTACACAGCAGTACATCTTTCAGAGGCCATCGAGTGTGTCTTAATCAGAAATCAACGTCGCATATTAATTCGCTGTACATGTTCATTGATATAATTTAGTATTTATTACCCGGTTTCTAACGCTAACCCATGGTTTTATAAAGAGTTCGTTGTATTTGATTGATGGTCTTCTTTCTAAAGTCTTTCGTGGTTTTGATGTATTTTCAAGGAAAACGAAATATTCATTCTTGTTATTACAAACCTAATAATGCGGAGCATTTGTTACTCTTTGTTTCATAACTGAATTCCGAAATATCATGTAGTATGGCTAACTATGCAAACCGCTTCATCAATGGTCTCCATTTCAAAATACTTTTTTTTTTTTTTTTTTTTTTTTTTTTTTATTAGTACTGTATGGATAACAAACACGCTGATAGATTGCTGCTTTATCATTGATGTAGAACGATATTGTGTTTACTTATTAGTTGTTTTCGTAACCTTCCCGGAACTAAAGATACTATTGACATAACAGTAGTGTTATCTGTTAACGAAAGTAGAAGAGGATGGTAATATGAGCTTTTCAGCATACTTTACAGACAGACTTAGGATTAAAGACAGATTTCGGGCATAAAAGCATTATGGGAACGTTATTTTGATGAACATAGCACATGATGGAAAATAGGGATATGAGAAGAAATTGAATGCTTATTAAATTTCTCAAATAATTTACGCTCTGATAATAGTACCATATCATACTGTATCTTTCACAAATATTATTATTATCATTACTATCATTATCTATTGCTAAGCTGCAACCCTAGTTGGAAAAGCAGATACTATAAGGCCAGGGGCTCCATCAGCGAAAATAGCCCAGTGAGGAAAGGAAACAAGGAAAAATTAAATATTTTAGGTACAGTAATATTAAAATAAATATCTCATATATAAACTATGAAAAACTTTAACCAAATAAGAGGAAGAGAAATAATATAGAACAGTGTGCTCAAGTGTACCCTCAAGCAAGAGAACTCTAACCCAAGACAGTGGAAGAACATGATACAGAGGCTATGGCACTACCCTAGACTAACAAACAATGGTTTGATTCTGGAGTGTCCTTCTCCTAGAATAGCTGCTAACTATAGCTAAAGAGTTTCTTCTACACTTACCAAGAGGAAAGTAGCCACTGAAACATTACAGTGCAGTAGTTAACCCCTTTGGTGAAGAAGAATTGTTTGGTAATCTCAGTGTTGTCAGGTGTATAAGGATAGAGGAGAATATGTAAAGAATAAGCCACCCTATTCGTTGTGTGCATAGGCGAAGGGAAAAATGAACCGTAACCAGAGAGAAGGATCAAATGTAGTACTGTGTTGGCAGTCAAAGGACTTCATAACTCTCTTGCAGTAGTACCTCAACGGGTGGCTGGTGTCCTGGCCTACCTACTACCTAGTAATAAAATGTTTATAAGGATATTTAATTATTCATGGAAGCAATATTAAATAGTTATTTCTTTGATGGTATTATGTTATTTTTTCAATACTCATATTGAATTGTGATGATTTGTAGAGAGACATCAAAATTTCAAATCTTTATAAGTTACAACTCAAAGTAATTTCAAATTGAAAGCTGAGCATATATAATTAAAAAATCATTAACGATAATTTGGCTGCCATCTAAATTAATTACCATTGAATCGAAAAAAAAAATATTAATTTTAATCTAAATGAGAATAAATCATGATATATGATATATTTATCATATTTTAATGGCAAAAATAAAAAAACAGGTTCTATATTAATGAAGTAAAATATTGTTCCATTAAACTAATTGTTTGGAATAAACTTTTCAAAGAATTAATGTACATGAATTTGTGCATGTGAGAGAGAGAGAGAGAGAGAGAGAGAGAGAGAGAGAGAGAGAGAGAGAGAGAGAGAGAGTTTACATCGCTCATTTTGTAGCTATTATCATGCTTCGTAATAGAGTTGGTCTACTAAGTACACGCAAATCAGCATGATACTGGGAATTAGGTTTTCAATACGGATAATGAGGATATTCGCTGGTATACTTTTTGTCAAAAGTTTTTTTTTTTTCAACAAAATTATGTTTTATCTACCTGTGCATAAAAAATAATATTTTGATTGTTCTTTTCAAGAAAAATTCTGCAGTATTTTGGGCGAAATCGCCTTCTCTGTCTTCCTGGATAGAGGAGTATATTTCCTGTAAGTGAAGTTGCTCGAACTTCTCACCGTTGCATTTTCTTGGTGTTATTTGCATCTAGATTGAATTCCTGTCAGGAGAAAAATGCTGCTCTCTCATCGCCGGATTCCTGTCGGCCAAACTCATAAAGCCAATCAGTATGGCTGGAGAAAGACGGGAATCTCTGGCACTAGTCTCCTGAAATTTGATTTTTCTCTTGAAAGATATTTGGTTTTGAGTTTTCTACAAGTTTTCTTTCGGTCTCATTATTTAAGGAAAAGAATTTTTCATTAATTGCAATATTTACAAAATTCAATGTTGCTATTGATTTAATAACTCGGGTTACCATCATGATACATTTTTTAAATTATTATTATTTTTTTTTTTGCACATATGAAGTGTTTTGCCAAATATGATTTCTAAGAATCTATATTAAATTTTTAGTTCCTCCATCGATGACTTTCAAATCAACTAACTCCCATTAACGTCTTGTACTTTCATTTGTTTCAATGATATATTGACGGCGAAACGACTCCTATGTTGACGTCGAACAGACTCCACAAGGTGTGGGTGCAATTATGAAGGCGAATCGACTTCACCCGGGGGCGAAAGTGACTGACTGCGAAACCGACTGACGGCGAAACGTCTATAACCCCTTCAAAGCCGGTATCATCAAGGTTGGGTTGCCATTTTGGTAACGAGATGCCAATCATATTCTTCCTTAGTGCTGAATTTAGGTCATGATTGATTCAGACCCAAAATCCATAAGTGAAACATTTATCAAATGATGCATCATCTGAAAAGCAACATGGAGATACTATTTATGACTCTAGTTCATGGTATTCGTGATACGTGTTTTTATGCCCCCCCCCCCCCCCACCCCAACCCCCAGGATTTGAGCTATATCATATTCAATCATCATACGATAAAAGAAAAGTAATTCTGAATGTAATCTAGGGGAATGTTTATATATATATATATATATATATATATATATATATATATATATATATATATATATATATATATATATATATATACATATATATATATATATATATATATATATATATATATATATATATATACATATATATATATATATATATATATATATATATATATATATATATGTATATATATATATATATATATATATATATATATATATATATATATATATATATGTGTGTGTATATATATATATATATATATATATATATATATATATATATGTATATATATATATATATATATATATATATATATATATATATATATATATACAGTATATATAGATATAGATATGGATCAATTGTTACAAAGGTTTACGATCTTTATTGAAAAAAAAAGGAATGATCAAGTATCATGTTTTGTTTTAAAAATTTCAAATTGAATTTGATATAATCAAACAATATGACATATAGATTTAGTAAATCATGTAGACTTCCATTCTTTATTATTCCCCTCATATACTTTTTTGACGTCAAAATAACGTATTAATTCGACCACGAACCCATGAGAAGATCTTTCGGAAATATAGTAATAGATTAAAGGAAAGTGGAGTTATAAATAAAATGAGACAGGGGAAAAGATGATTAATAGTTATTTGATGAGGATATTCAATCGATGCATATCACCATCTCTAACATTATTTTTCCGGTATATAGCAATTACTGATATTTATGTACAAGTTAGGAAAGGGTACTTAGATGTATGGCAATCATTAACTACCATATGAAATCTGCTCAGTTAATTTTATAGATGGACAGAGACGTAATTTTAATTATAACATTGCTAGTATAACTTAACTAGAAAAAAATTATTACTGATCATATCATTCCAATCCTCCCAAAATAGTTTTGAATTATCACTTGTCATTATTTAATGTCATCTATTGAGCAACATACAAATATGAAAATAGATCGAATGTAGAATATCAAACATCTAAACGCAATTTTTTTTTCTCCAACGGAGGTAAAGTAAAGGTATGAAAAGAGACACAACAAAATTAGAATGAACACCTATCATTAAAATTCCTGTTCAATTTGTCATAACATTACTTGAGTGAGTGAAAAAAATCCTGAAGACGAAGTATGAAAGATTTACCACCAGAAATCTTAAGCCTTTTGTTATTTGTATAGATATATATTGACGGCAATAACAACAAAAGACAGAAAAAGAGCAACATCAATACGAGAGCAAACTACAGTAGAGGATATTTTAACAACAAGAAAAAGAAATGAATACAGGTGGGACATCTAATGAGAATGACAGATAATAAATATAAATTGCAAAAGAAGTAGGGAAAGGAAGAAAAGACGATAGATTGACGAACTAAGAAAGTTTGTAGGTGTAGACGGGGACAGAAAAACCATAAACAGATACAATTGGAAGGCCATGTCTGAGGTCTTTGTTCTGCAGTGGACTAGTAATGGTGGGGGATGATGATGATGACGATGATGATGATATTTATGTTAAAAATCTTGCAGGTATTTGTGGAATAAAGTTATGACCGCAAAGTTAATTGAGGAGAAGAAAACGGTAACGATAAACTACTAATCATATTTCAGGTGTTTTAATAGAAGGAAGTAAAAGATATATATGATTCAGTTTTTTACCAGTCTTTGTAAGGATGTTTTTTTTTTTTCTGCATTTAATACTAATCTAGAACAATTTGAATTTTTTTTTTTTCAGACAGGGCAGATGAAGCATCCACCGAGTTCTGAGAAAAAAATAGATTAGTTAAATTCTCTTGGGCTGACAGAAGCTTCCTCCAATTTATTAAAGTTTATAAGTAACTCGAAAAAAAAAAATGGCTGAACACTAACACGACATTACAAGAAGACAAGACAATTACAATCTTTACTCTTCATCATAAAAACTCTAGATGTCTGGAAATTAAATGTTTCGTTCAATAGACAAAACAAAATCTCTCTCTCTCTCTCTCTCTCTCTCTCTCTCTCTCTCTCTCTCTCTCTCTCTCTCTCTCTCTCTGTACCTTCGAATTCTGAGCTAAACTCCACATCAAGAGATAAAATGAATGTAGGAACTAAAACTTATGAGATGAAAGTTTCAAATGCTAAAAATGTCTATTACAAAGAAAGCTGTAAGCAGAAAATAACAAGTAAAAAAACACGATTAATTTGAAAAATTTCGAAAGAAATTTTGAGTAAAGAAAGCAGGAAATTAATTGTTCAATAATTTACTCCCTGACGCAATTGCATGTAGACAGAACTTTAATTTGCACAGATGATTTTCCCGATGAACAATTGCACGAAAACGAAAATTAAATGGATTTGGAAACTCTGGTCCTTTGTGCAGCTGATAGCAGTGGCTTTGATGCAATTGTTTATTTATGTTTTGTCCTGACAATATTGTTGTAACATCATTCTCCTTTTACAAAAACAAAAATAAATATAACATTTAAAGTTATTTTCTAAAACACATTGAATGATAAATAAGTCTAAGCACGAGTTAAGTGGGTGCACACATTGATAATGCTTTAAGCATATAAAAAAAATGCAGTGACTATTTTGATGATAAATGCAATTTTGTTACTGAAAAATCTATCTAAATGTAATTGAATGTGCATCTGATAAATATATCATATTCTACAAAGCTAGTAATACTAATTAATTCCATACTGCAATATAATATATGAATTTGTGTTTTTGTTCAAATAGAAACATTTGTACTCAATTGATTATTTACCCTGAAGAGTAATATGTTGAAAGTGTATTTTATAATCAGAAATACATTGAAGCAGATATGTTTTTTATATAAGAAATGCTGATGAAATTAAGAAAAAGTGAAGACTACATATTTTCTTTAAATCCAAAAACAAAAACGGGAAAATATCACTATGGTTCCTTTTATAAAATCAAAGTTTACAATGGAACACAACAGGGGAATATTTTTGAATATTAATTGTTTCATACAACTTAGAAAAATCAACAAACATTACTTTAATTAGGTATTGGAGTTGGTATGATTAGTTTTTACTTTAGTGCTGCTCTTTGCTTCTTTAATCATGACACCATTGTTTTCAAACTTGAAGAGATTGCATTAGTTGGAACATTTTATAAAAAAATAAAAAAAAAATATTGAAAACAAATAAAGTATAAATACTAGTACCTGTTAGGCAATATAATAACTACAGGCATATAATCTTGAAATTCCTGGTGGTAGTGTTTTTTAGGCCATTTACATAATATACTGTATTATATGTAAGTGAAATGTTTTTATAGTCTATAAAGGTCCGACTACTCTTCTTGCAACGGTCTCAACTCCTGAGTGACGATCTGATATGACTAGCTAAAATTAATGCAAGGTTCATATACATATCTTTGCGCACAGGTACACAATATATATATATATATATATATATATATATATATATATATATATATATATATATATATATATATATATATACATATGAAGATTTGGAGTTATCTATTAAAAAACATGTCTCATTTTTGGTGTGATTTCCATGCTGAAGTAGATAATATAAAGAGAGAGGAAAATCAGCACTAGATAAATTTGGAGTAGGCACAAGGAATGACAGAGTAGACATCGCCTTAAAATCATGAACACTTTTTTTTTTCAATAAAAGGAACATATACAATAGGAATATAGAAGTACTAATTGGGAAATAAAAAAATAAATATATTGTATTCACAGTGAAAAAAAATCAATTCACTTAATGGTGTAACTGTTAAAGAAGTTGAAGTCAAGCGATAATAGAATGGGGAAAGAAAAATTTGTCTACATCTAAAGCAAAAAAAAAAAATCAGAAAAATAAACACTCCTGTAATAAGAGAAAAATATTTTGAGATTAGTTCTGCAATATGAAATAGGTAGTCCCAGCTACATGATGAAATGGAAGCAAGTAAAGTGGACATGAACAATAATCTAACAAAATTTGCATTGGACTCAGCACAAGATCAAGGCAAAGTATCAGAAAAGACTAAAAGCCTAATAAGGAAAAGATTGGAAATGAGTGAAAAATCCAAGAGAATGAAATAGAATGCGCAAACTATGCAAAAAAAAAAAAAATAAACGAACTAAAAACCCAAGACAATCGTAAACACAACCAAACCAAAATCGAAAAAACACTAAAGACAGGAAGCATGAAATTAACGGAAAGAATACTTGAAAAGGGCGCCAATAGATGTTTGCTGTAAAGGATGAAAATGGAAATAATATCCACAATATAGATGGAGTGAACAAAAATTTCGGATGATTTCTATGCAATGTTATACAATATTTATAAAAGAAATAACTTCACCCATAGAAATAATGAAACACCTGAACCGGTAACAAACGTAACAGTGGGGGAAGTAAGGAAATCATTAAAGGGTATGAAAACAGGCAAAGCCGCAGCAGTAGATGGTCTAACAATTGATTTATTAATAGATGGAGGAGATTTTATAGTAGTAAAACTGGATGAACTTTACACAAGTTGTCTGCAATAATGCTCTATACCTACAACTTGGAAACTTTATCATATTATTTCATATAAAGAGAGACATAAAAGACCTGAAAGTTTACTCTCCGAAATAAATAAAATATTTACAAAGATCATATTAGGTCAAATATGAAGGTAGCCAGACTTTATTAAACCAAGAGAGCAGACAGGATTTAGAAGTGGATATTCAACAACTGACCATACCAATGTAATTAACCAACTAATGAAAAATAAACTACAGACTAGGACAAAATACTATGTATGGTATTTATAGACTATGGGAAAGCTTTTGATTCTGTCCAAAATCTCAACTATAATGAAAGCTTTTCAAAGGCGAGGAATATATAAATCTTACGTCAAAACCATTGAAGATATTTATACAGAAAGTAGAGCAATACTAAAATAGCATAAAGACAGTGAGAAAATTCCGATTAAGAAAGGAGTTAAACAGGGAGACCCCACCTCTCCTAAATTATTCTTAGCTTGCCTAGAAATTTTGGAAAAGTTAGAATACGAAAATATGAGAATTAATATTAATGGGGAATGCCATAACAACTTAAGATTTGCAGATTACATAATTGTTTAGTGAATCATGGGAGAGTTGCCAAATATGAAAGAATATTTGTATAACAAAATCAGAAATGTAGGAATGAAAATGAATACGAGTAAAACTCAGATAATATTCAAAGAAAATGTAGAGGTACAACAAATAAGAGTTATAGACGAACCCCTAAAGATTACTAATGAATAAACGCACTTATTACAGACAGTAAGTGTTTAACCTGGAAATGGGACGGAAATTAAAAGAAGGATAAGTATGGGATGGAGAGCTTCTAGTGAACAAAATAAAATATGAAACTCAAAATGCCTATTTCTCTAAAAAGAAAAGTCTTTAATCATATGCACCTACAAATTTTAACTTGTGCATCACAAAATTGGACCCTTACTAAAAACCTTATAACATAAACTAGTTACAACTCAAAGAGCTATGGAACGAATAATAATGGAAATAGCAATAAGAGATCAACACAAATACGAGAGCAAACTAAAATATATGATATTCTGAGCACATGTGCGAAAAAGAAATGGACACGGGCATGATATATAATGAGATTGACAAATAAAAGATGGACATTAGGTATAACTAAATGCATTCCCTATAGATTGCAAAAGAAACAGGGAAGAAAGAGAAGACGATGGACTGACGAACTAAGAAAGCTTGTGGGTATGGACTGGCATAGAAAGATCACAAACAGGCGCAACTGGAACATGTCTGAAGCCTTTGTTCTGCAGTGGACTAGTAATTGTTGATAATGATATATATATATATATATATATATATATATATATATATATATATATATATATCCATATATATATACATATTTATATATACAGCATATATATATATATATATATATATATATATATATATATATATATATATATATATATATATATGTGTGTGTGTATATATATATATATATATATATATATATATATATATATATATATATATATATATATATATATATATATATAAGTGTAAGGGCACTGAAAGTCTAAGGGAAATAAAAGATCGCAATACAAAAAGTACAGTTAACGTGAATCCTATCCATTAATATGTTAAATTATTCCCAACAAATAGGATGAACAGTCATTTACTAAACTACTATTCAAAAGAATTTGTTAGACAATGGAAATTGTCATTCAAGTAATACCGATAGTTTCATAAACTATAATTTTGAATTGAACAAATGTATTTTGTAATCCGATTCAACTCAATATACATAACATTTAAAAGGACTGTGGAATTGATTTGGACTACGTATTCTATAAAGAACAATGCTTTTATAAATTCATTGTTATTACAGTAGCTAGGCACCCTAATAGATAAGCATGAAATATTGTTATAAATAGTAAAACTACAAGAATTCGTTAAATGTTCGAGATTTCAAAGCTCTTATATATATATATATATATATATATATATATATATATATATATATATATATATATATATATATATATATATATATATATATATATATATATATATTCATATATATATATATATATATATATATATATATATATATATATATATATATATATATATATATATTTCATTTCATGAAATTATAACTTCCATTTAAAAATGATAAAACGATAGAATGAGAAAATAACACAAATTAGTCATTCGATCTTGAAATGTTTTTTTTTTTTCCTTTTCCATTTACTATCAATGTGTTATTTCCTTTCAAAGTATCCAATTACTTATAGATATACATATTCTTTTACTGACCTTTAAAATGATAACATATAAAATTATACTCAATTTGTAGAAAATTAGATGCAAATCTGTCCCCTCCTCAAATAATAATGATTTGCAAACAAAAAAACTGATAGAAAAATGTTTTGCAATTAAGTAACCTATCAGAAGTAAATGGGAATCAGAATATTTCAATTTTCATCGTAAAGCCTCTTACCTCTTAATCCTCACGTTCGATTTCTAAAGTCTGGGGAAAAATATTTACACGAAAATAAAAAGATTCAATCTGCATCAAAATAGTGGTGTCAATTTAAAGCCTACTTACCTAGATACCATGACCTTGCAATCAAAGGAGGAAGTTAAACGTTGCTGAATAAATCATATGAATTTAAAATAGACGAGAATATGAAACACGAAATGATGATAATAATAATGACCCAGTTAATTTCGATGATTAATGATAACAACAAGAGCAACTTATCCACAGTTCATGGAAGATATTTTTTTCTGGGAAAGTACCTAATATCTTAATATAGATTATCATTGATTTTATTATTATTTTTATTATTATTATTATTATTATTATTATTATTATTATTATTATTATTATTATTATTATTATTATTATTAGTGTCATCATTGTTATCATTCCTTTTTGAGTAAGTGGAATATATATTATGGAAAAAATTCCGATGTAAGCCTGTGTTCTGTTGTATATGTGTGCATGTATATATATTGTATGTATGTATGATATTGAACACAATAAACTTGTTAAATCTCTCTCTCTCTCTCTCTCTCTCTCTCTCTCTCTCTCTCTCTCTCTCTCTCTCTCTCTCTCTCAATATAAATAGGTTAATTCCAACGCATTTTTAAGACTCTCGAGAGCTAATTCCAGTTTCCTAACTATGACTCTTTTATGCTGTGTTCAACATTCAAGCACGTGAAGCTAACTTCATTTGTCAAATTTTCTCTATATAATTAAAAAAAGAAACAAGCAATTTTACGCTTTTGGATTACTCAAAAAACCTTATTTTTTTATAACTGCAGGTTTTGTTTGGGTGATAGTTATTCGCTTTAACGATAGAAGGAAAACACGAAAGAAAAAATTTAAACTAAGAATTCCACAAAATGTTGGAAAAGATAAATTTCTGCAATTGTCAACTTTTAAATTCTTTACAACTTGTTTTTCATAGTTTAAGTATTTGTCGTTTTTAAACAATACTTCACTGAAATAACTAAACAGTTCTGCTTATTCTATTATTAATTTCTGAATACCATAACCAATCTCAGCTATATCCTGCAAGCCATTTGGTTTTCTCCTCAATTCCGTACAAAATCTTTCCATCCACAATAAAATATCCTATCAGCAGCATCCAACGGACATTATCCCACCATGAATTCTCATCCACTAAGTGAAAGAATTTTTTTTCCTGATGGAAGCCGGTAAAAACGATATCTAGATGCAAATGCTGCAAGCAAATACTATTTGAGAAGCCAGCTGAGAGTCTTACCCGGAATGAACATTTCCTCTAAAAGAGGAAGGATACTGAGACCAAAAATATACTTTCCTGAGAATTAAAGAGACCCTTCTAGCTTAATTGAGTACTTGTACACTGGCTAAAAATATTTCTTAGCATCTTCAGAAGACATTTGATAAGTTTAACTAAGTTACAATGCTACTCTAATTACTTGTTTACTTCACTGTCAGGGTCCCGCATTAAAAGGAACTGAAGTGTTGATGACGATGAGCAAGACTGAATATGAGTGGAGTGATAATTATGATTACAGTGATATTCATGAATACGGAATTTGTATCAAAGGGGAAAAAGGGGATAAGGTAAAAATACTACTACAAAGGTTTTCTGTATCGTGGTTATTTACTACTTTTGCATTAAAGAATGAACATAGTTCCTGGCGTACTCTTGATGATATTAGCATTATAATACTTATATATATATATATATATATATATATATATATATATATATATATATATATATATATATATATATATATATATATATATATTTGGGCTCAAGCCATGTCGTCCTGATGGAAGTTCCTTAAAGGCAGCTTCCTAGGGTATATTACAACTACGGCGATATTCCCAGAGAATTTACCTTCAGGTACCCAGAATTCTAACTCCTGGAGCGAGTATCCCTAAAAAAGACCTTAGGGATATCGTAAATATCAGTGGACGTATTCTTGACACGCCTCATAGCAATCTATACCCCGAATAGAGTTAACTCTTCGTAGGGGTCAAATGGCAAGAAAACGAAAACGATAAGAAAGGGGGGAGCCGTACGTAAGGCATCTCTCCTCCCCGTTTCGAAAGCGTGCCCTGCGCCGCTCGCGGCGCCATCTGTATTCCTTTTTGCGTAGCTCTACGACTCGGTGTTTTGTTCTCTGTTTTCTACCAAATCTTGGAATTTCTCGTGTTATAATGCTTTTTCCAACTTCTTCTGCCTCGGATAAGTTGAGTATTATTTCTTTTATGTATAAATGTAGTCTCTTGGTTAAAATTAAAGTAATTAAAAGAGTTATCTTTGATACAAGAGCTGTTGCCTGCTGGAGGCATCATGGATGCTGTCGCTCGCTAGAATAGGATTTATTTGTTAGCAAGAGCGACGTTCCCAGCCCCTTTGCGCTTAAATATTAGCTACTTAGCTTATTTAGGAATTCTGTTATGATGCGTTATTAGTGTGCCTGGCGAAGTTTTGCCTAGGCTGCCAATACTAGTCTTCGTAGGCTAGCGGTTGGCCTATGTACTTCCTGCATGATAATTAGTCTTCCAAGTGTAATTTTATTGTTTTAAGCGTTAGGCAACGTTATACATATAAGCCCTTTTCGAGTACCTTCCAAGATAGTATTGGTGTGAGTTTCGGTGAATTAGGTAATCGATTCTCTTCGTGCCTAGGCTAGGTTGTCTTAGGTCATTATAATATTATCTGTTTCCCCGTTTGCTCCCTTCTCTTCGGGGAAGGGGCAAACCCTTTCCCTCTGTTTAAGCCCTAGGCTTAACTCTATTGGTTTGTTTGAATTAATTTTCAAATATATCTATGCTGGAGTAGTACTGTACCTTCCCGTTCCATCTGAATTCGTTCAGAGGGGGACAGTACAACAGTGTTTAGTCTGAGCCCGGGTTCGTCTGGCTTGGGGCAGAGTCTCCCTTGCTGATTGACTCGGGCATAAGGGGTTTATCCCCCTTGGTCCACCTTGTTGGGTTCCAGTAGTGATCCCTTCACTCGGTGACCCCTCAGACTTGTCCTCTTGCCGTTCCGGAATCGGGATATGTTCCCTTTTCTGGAATAGCAATTCCTTCCTTGCCGTGGTTTTAGGGAGGCAGCCAGTAGTGCCGGCCTCCCCCTCGGGTCTTTCTCTGGCTGAGATGAGCTGTCTTAGTTGGGAATGACCCTTAACCAAGGCAAGGTTGGATAGGACCCTCTGTCCTTCCCTTCTATTTTTCGTTCCTTTGTGTCAGTCGTCCGCATCCGTACCTAGCCTAGGTTAGGATGAGGAACTGACGTGGTCTCCTGTCGGCCGGCAGAGTGTGCCGACCGGCAGAGACCATTCCTTCGAGTGCTGCCCGGTCCTTTCTTGGTCCCTCCTTCGCTGCCGTCTGTAGATTCAGTAAGCAGCGGTTAGGAAGCCTGACTTAGTGTCTCCCCTTCCTTTCGGCACTCTTTCGGGTGCCGGGCACAGAGGCTCATAGCCTCTTAGCCCGGCACTCATTCTGTTGTCTTCGTATGTGTTGTCCTTACCGTCTGCCGGCCTACAGGCCGGCCGTCGGTGGGGAGGGGTGTTCTCCAGTTCTCTTGCTGTCGGTCGGCGTTGGTTATATACCTTTGCCGGCCGGTCTCTTGCTCATCTGCCGGCCACTACAAGTGGGGCCGGCAGCCGAGCGCTGCCTGGTGTGGAGGCCAGCCGGCAGGGTTTCCTTACTGCTGCCGGCCGGCCTGCTACACTGCCCAGTTAGCCGGCCACTAAGAATGATGGCCGGCAACGCAGTGCAAACCGGGTGGCTGCGGACCGGCAACCACTGCCGGCCGGTTCAGGCAGGGGATCTGGAGTTCTCCCCAATAGGGGTGATCTGATATTGTGTACTTGAGATCTACTTTTCGAAAAACGGGGGGGGGGGGGGGTGCTGACCGGCAATAGCCGGCCGGCACACCACCCTCAGGTACTGTATCAGTCCTTTCTTTGGTGGTGTATTCAACCAAGGGAGTTCATGATATAGTAGGTTACAACACTGTCTTTTCTATCTTACTTGTGTTACTTGTGCAATCACTTGGTGTCGCCTTACAAGGATAAAAGAGAATTCTTTTCATCCCTGGCCGGAATGGTAAAATTTTACCTTAGGTGTGAGCTACACCTAATTCCCTTTGGAAATATGCTCTCTGGTTATTCTAGTAAAGACTAACTATGTGACTTTGGCTGGTGGGCTTCCACAGGTGTTTGTGTGGGTTTCACAAGTAGGTGTCTTTCCCTTATTCTTGGTGAATACTCATTTGTTACATGTGAATTGAAATTCACTTGATATTCATGGAAATTTTTCTTCTTTTATAGGAGGAGCATCCGAAGTGTGATAGTGTCTTCTGCAATGTCCGCAGTAAGAACTTTTGCGGACATGTCTCGTGTAGGAGGCACGCGGCTTGCGCAGCCTCCAATGATGACCATCGTTACTGGGATCCGCAGGTATGTGCTGTATGTACTAACCTGCTATCAGAGGCTTTTGAATCCCCTAGGTCGGCGGAGTCAAGAGATGCAGCGAGGGAGAAGCTTCGCTTATGGGTAAGGGGTTTTCAGAAAAACACCACTGGACCTTATCTTCCTAACGAGAAGATGAGGGCATACCTTTTTCCCAAGGCTTCCACTGATGCTGTTGTTCCCCAGCCTCGGCCGGAGATCCCTCTCGTCCAGATCCCAGTGGAGGAGGATGTCGCTGATGACATGCAGGACATCCAGTTGGACGACAAGATGTCTGACTTGTCCGATCGTGCGGAACAGGATCTCCTCGCAGAAGGCGAGGAGGAGGATCGAGATCCTATTGCCGTGGAGGAAGAGGTTCCCGTATCGTCAGACGTACCGGTTCAGGTCCCTGAACCTATCCCCTCTACCTCGTCCGCTCTTCCAGCAGAGCTAGGACAGGCTCTCTCTTCCATCGTTGGTATGATCCAACAGATGCAGAGGGAGAATAATCAGAAGGCCGCTACTTTGGAGCTCCAGATGCAGAAGATCACAGCATCACGCGGACCTCCAAAGAAGCTCAACGTGAAGGACCTTCCTCTGTGCTCGGATGCCAACCCGTGGAGATATGCCGAGCACATGCCGATGACGATTGGGAAGATCGTCATGTCGGAGAAACTGGGCTCAGTTCCCCTTGAGGAGGTGGAATTCTGGCCCAGTAGAGGGGCCTACCCGGACTGTTATGTCCGTTTGAAGAAGGAGCCGGCCTCGAAGGAGGAGACGGAACCAAAGGAGGTGATTATCCTGGATCACTCCAAGGCTCAAGCCACTTTAACAGCTGCATTGAAGGAGAGGGGGTTCTCAAACTCTAAAGTTGCTGCTTTGAGTAAGAAGCACCCCTCCTTTGTATCCTCCCCGGCTAGGGCCTTCCCCTTTATGCAAAAGGGGTTCGCGGCCGTCTTGAAGGCGGTTGAAGCTGGCAAGCCGTGTCCATCTCTGGAGGAATGTAAACCTCTGTCGTTGGCATTGCCGCTGGACAATAAGGACTGGAAGGAGGTGCACCTCACTTTCTCGGTTGGGAAGTTGGACGCCGACATTGCAGGTCAGCAGTTCGGCGAAAACCTTCCCAAGTTGTCGGAATTCCTCCTACGGAGGGAATTGGACACAAAGGAGCGCCTGGCAGCCTCGATGTCTCTCCAGACCAACATGGAGATGATGGCTAGCGACCCCAAGATGCCGGAGATGTTCATGGTAATGGCCAAGATCCATCTGGCCACAGTGACTAAGGACCTCTATTGCTTTGTCAAAGCAAGGAGAGCCTGTAGGGAGTTTGTGTTCGCCTCGGCCACAGTGAGGCATGAACCCAAGAGGCTAATTTCATCCAGCATCTGGGGTAAAGATCTCTTTCCCAAGGACGTGGTCAATGAGGTCGTGGACAAGGCAGCCACTGAGAACCGCAATCTTCTCCTGAAGTGGGGCCTGTCCCTTAAGAGGAAGTCTTCTCCGGATGAGGGCCCTCAGCCGAAAGGAAAGGCGAAGAAATCAAGGTTTTCCTCCCGTCCAGCCAAGTCTTTCAAACCACAAAGACAGCAGCAGCAGCAGCCAGCTTTGCCTCCGGTACCACAACTGGTAGCCCAGACCCCGACCACCTTCCAATGGGTACCCCAAGCCATGTCATCAGCTTCCCCGGCATTCAATCCCGTGTTCGAGGGACAATCAACCACGTTTCGTGCAAGACCCAGAGGGGCAGCCAGAGGTTCGGCGAGACGCCCCTCTAGGGGACGAGGATTCAGAGGTGATCGCGGCCAGGGAGGCAAGACTGCAGGGCAGTCAAAGTGAAGTGTCGCCGGTAGGTGGGAGACTTCAGTATTTCCGAGATCGCTGGACCTTCGATCCCTGGGCCCACAGCCTTCTCAAAAATGGACTGGGTTGGAGTTGGTACAGTACTCCGCCCCAGTGCCCTCAATTTTTCCAACACTCCACCCCCGTTTTGGAGGAGTACATCCAAGATCTGTTGGAGAAAAAGGTGATCCGGAGGGTAAAGTCCATCAAGTTTCAAGGGAGGCTGTTTTGTGTTCCCAAGAAAGACTCGGGGAAACTCAGAGTCATTCTGGACTTGTCACCACTCAACAAGTTCATAGTGAACCACAAGTTCAAGATGTTAACGTTACAACACATAAGGGCCTTACTGCCCAAGAGGGCATATACCGTCTCCATCGATTTGTCAGACGCATATTGGCACGTTCCAATAAGTCGCCGTCTCTCCCCCTACCTAGGATTCAAGCTACATCAAAAACTTTATGCTTTCAGAGCGATGCCCTTCGGGCTAAACATAGCCCCAAGGATCTTTACGAAGCTTGCGAGCTCAGCGCTCAAACAGTTACGCCTAAAAGGGTTCCAAGTAGTAGCCTACCTGGACGATTGGTTGGTGTGGGCAGCATCCAGAGCAGAATGCTTGCAAGCTTCCCTACAAGTGATTCAGTTCCTGGAATATCTAGGTTTCATGATCAACAGAAAGAAGTCTCGTCTTTCTCCAGCTCAGAAGTTCCAGTGGTTGGGAATTCACTGGGATCTAGTGTCACACCGTTTTTCCATTCCGATGTCAAAGAGGAAGGAAATAGCGGGGTCTGTCAGGAGACTTCTAGGTTCCGAGAGGATATCGAGACGCGAACAAGAGAGGGTTTTGGGCTCTCTTCAGTTTGCATCAGTAACAGACCCAGTGCTAAGAGCACAGCTAAAAGATGCAGCGGGAGTATGGAGAACCTTTGCATCGAAAGAGCGAAGGGACTTGAAGAGACCGGTCCCACTTCGACTACGTTCTCTTCTCAGACCGTGGTCTCAAGCCAGTCGTCTAAAGAGGTCTCTACCTCTTCAGCCACCCCCCACCCCCGTCAGTGACAATCCACACAGACGCCTCAAAGGTAGGGTGGGGGGGTCACTCCCATCGGAAAAAAGTGCAAGGGACCTGGTCCAAGCTATTTGGGACTTTTCACATAAACTTTCTAGAAGCTATGGCAGTGCTTCTTACCCTGAAGAAAGTATCCCCACGTCACTCGATCCATGTAAGGTTGGTACTGGACAGCGAGGTGGTAGTGAAATGTCTGAATCAGCGGGGAGCGAGATCCCCACCTCTCAACCAGGTAATGTTAGCCATATTCCGACTGGCGGAGAAGAAGAAGTGGCACCTGTCAGCAGTTCACCTTCAAGGAGTCCGGAATGTGACCGCGGACGCTCTATCCAGGGTTACACCGATAGAGTCAGAATGGTCCCTAGACGCAGGATCATTCTCCTTCATCTTGAGACAAGTCCCAGAACTGCAGATAGACCTCTTCGCGACGAATGACAACAAGAAGCTGCCGAAATATGTGTCCCCATACGTGGACCCCTTGGCGGAAGCAGTAGATGCGATGTCCCTCGATTGGAACAGATGGTCCAGGATCTACCTGTTTCCCCCTCACAATCTGATGTTGAGGGTCCTCAACAAACTGAGATCCTTCAAGGGAGTAGCAGCAATAGTGGCCCACAAGTGGCCGAACAGTGTATGGTTCCCTCTAGCTCTGGAACTACGACTGAAGTTTCTACCACTCCCGGACCCAGTTCTGTCCCAGCAAGTCCAGAAGTCGACTGTCTACGCTTCATTACAGAAAACCCGAACCCTGCAGCTCATGATTTTCTCTCCCTAGCGGTGAAGAAACGGTTTGGAATCTCGAAAGATAGCATCGACTTCCTGGAAGAATACAAGTGTAAGTCTACTAGGAGGCAGTACGAATCTGCATGGAAGAAATGGGTAGCCTTTGTCAAAGACAAGAACCCACAAGAGATCTCTACGGAGTTCTGCCTATCCTTCTTCATTCACCTCCACGGACAGGGGCTGGCGGCTAACACAATTTCTACATGTAAGTCAGCTCTGACAAGACCCATTCTATATGCCTTCCAGGTAGACCTCGCTAACGAGATGTTTAATAAGATCCCGAAGGCCTGTGCTAGGCTTAGACCATCAGCTCCTCCAAAGCCTATTTCGTGGTCGTTAGACAAAGTCCTTCATTTTGCCTCATTACTGGATAATGAGGAATGTGCATTGAAGGACCTGACTCAAAAAGTGATCTTCCTTTTTGCCCTTGCTTCTGGGGCCAGAGTTAGTGAGATTGTGGCCCTCTCGAGAGAGGAGGGCCGAGTTCAGTTCCTGGATGGGGGAGAACTGAACCTGTTTCCGGACCCTACGTTTCTCGCTAAGAACGAGTTGCCCACCAACAGGTGGGGTCCCTGGAGAATCTGCCCTCTGAAAGAAGATGCATCTCTATGTCCTGTAGAATGCCTAAAGGTCTATCTTCGTAGAACTTCAGACTTCCATGGGGGCCAACTATTCAGAGGAGAAACATCGGGCTTGAATTTATCTTTAAATCAGCTTCGGGCGGTAATTACATATTTTATTCGCAGAGCGGATCCTGACAGTTCACCCGCAGGTCATGATCCGAGGAAAGTTGCTTCATCCTTAAACTTCTTTAACTTTATGGATTTTGAACACCTTCGTTCATACACTGGCTGGAAGTCTTCCAGGGTATTCTTTCGCCACTATGCTAAGCAAGTGGAGCAGCTAAAGAGGTCTGTGGTAGCAGTTGGTTGCGTCGTTAACCCTGCTGTTTAACTCTGCGAGGAACAGTGGAATCATTTGGGACTTTGATTCTTGGGTGAGTGGTTAGTTATATGCGTTGATATAACTAGTAGTGAAGGCTCTGAGAGCCCACAGTGACTGTTCCAGCGTTATGGTGATGGTAGCACAAGTACAGACAGGTGTGCCAAGCGTTAGCTAACGCTAATGTCAGCAATGTAGTAACATGGACGTTAACTTTGATACCTGGGTATGTGGCAAGTGACATATTTGTTTTCTTTCAGATAACCATTCATCCATGCACTACGGTACTTGTGTAAATTGTTGGTCATCCATCTATCGTATGTACATATTTATGGTGACCATGTCTATTTATTGTTACTCAATAAACTTGTTCTCGGGAACTTTGCGTCTCCTTTACCTATATTGATTTCATGTTATTTATTGAGCATTTAGCCTATGTATATTAATCGGGGATATCTATAATAGCCTATTCCTTAATGCAAAGCCTTATTGCACTGGTTTATACTTTCCTTAGCATAAAGGACTCCACCCCTCTCTGAGGACGGTGGTGGCAGCAAGTTTAATCCTACGCAGATATAACCTTTTTGTCTAATTTTACTTCGACCAGGGTGCTGGTCGAGATTTTTCCCTTGGATGCTGTAGTCCCGTAAGACTATGCTTTACTTCATATAGAGTGAGACCACTATATTGTACTGGCTGGCGAGTGATTCATACATAGGTATATATATGTACTCTTCGTTCGTTTCTAGAGTCTAGTAGGACTCCTCCCTGTAGGGGGCAGGAAGCGCTTTCATGGCTTATGATTAGTGAAAAGATGTATAACGGTAACATCTTAGGTCTTTCAGTCGAGTTGACTAAGAAACATTCCTGAGGAGTACGGCACGTATTGAGAATCCACAGATACAGTAATGCTCTGGTATACTTCCATCAGGACGACATGGCTTGAGCCCAAAAAACGGATTTTGAGCGAAGCGAAAAATCTATTTTTGGGTAAGATAGCCATGTCGTCCTGATGGACCCGCCCTGTCCCTTTTCAAAAAAAAAAAAAAAAAAGAGTGAAAAGGGTTGTAGGACCCCTCCCTACATACAGTATCTGTAGCACCTCGTGTATCGCTACAAGGAATACAGATGGCGCCGCGAGCGGCGCAGGGCACGCTTTCGAAACGGGGAGGAGAGATGCCTTACGTACGGCTCCCCCCTTTCTTATCGTTTTCGTTTTCTTGCCATTTGACCCCTACGAAGAGTTAACTCTATTCGGGGTATAGATTGCTATGAGGCGTGTCAAGAATACGTCCACTGATATTTACGATATCCCTAAGGTCTTTTTTAGGGATACTCGCTCCAGGAGTTAGAATTCTGGGTACCTGAAGGTAAATTCTCTGGGAATATCGCCGTAGTTGTAATATACCCTAGGAAGCTGCCTTTAAGGAACTTCCATCAGGACGACATGGTTATCTTACCCAAAAATAGATTTTTCGCTTCGCTCAAATCCGTTATATATATATATATACATATCAGTTTATATACTAATCATATGTTGATACTGTATGTGTTTATAATAATTTCTTATATATATATATATATATATATATATATATATATATATATATATATATATATATATATATATATATATATATATATATATATATATATATATATATATATATATATATATATATATAACGGATTTTGAGCGAAGCGAAAAATCTATTTTTGGGTGAGATGGCCATGTCGTCCTGATGGAAGTTCCTATAGGGTAGCTTCCTAGGGTATATTACAACTACGGCAATATTCCCAGAGAATTTACCTTAAGGTACCAGAATTCTAACTCCTGGAGCGAATATCCCTCATGAAAGGGATATCGCGACATATCAGAGGACGTATTCTAGACACGCCACATGGCAATCTACATCCTGGACAGAGATTTCGTCTCGTAGGAGGTGATTGGCGAGATACGAATTCGGGAAAGAAAAAGGGGAGCCGCTCCCAAGGCTTCCCTATCCTGGCGCCATCTGTATTCCTTTTAGCGTACACGAGGTGCTACAGATACTGTATGTAGGGAGGGGTCCTACAGCCCTTTCTTAGAAAGGCAAGGGCGGGTCCATCAGGACGACATGGCCATCTCACCCAAAAATAGATTTTTCGCTTCGCTCAAAATCCGTTTTTTGGGCTCAAGCCATGTCGTCCTGATGGAAGTGTACCAGAGCATTACTGTATCTGTGGATTCTCAGAACGTGCCGTACTCCCCGGAGGTAATTTTTTCCCCGGTCGACTAGACCTAGAGACCTAAGATGTTACCGTTATACATCTTTTCAACTAACTATAAACTATGTTAGAGCTTCCTGCCCCCTACAGGGAAGAGTCCTACTAGACTCCGGAAAAGTCTCGAAGAGTACATATATCTATGTATGAATACCAGGCAAGCTAATATAGTGGTCTTGCCCTATATTAAGTAAAGCATAGTTTGTATAGAACCACTGCGTCAATATATATTGACCAGTAATCCGCACAATACTTGTATTGGACAAAGGTTTATATCCGCATAGGAAGAAACTAATAAAACCGCCCTCGTCCCTTTATGGGACGGAGTCCTCCCATTAGGGGACTACATAAACCAATGCAACATAGCTTGCATAACAGAACAATTCTATCAGAATTATCCCAGATAAGATACATAGAATTAAATGCTCAATTATACCAATAAATTGACACAGGTGAAAGAGACGCAAGGTTCTCAAGAACAAGTTTATTGACAGACAATAAACAGACAGGTTAACAACTATATATATATATATATATATATATATATATATATATATATATATATATATATATATATATATAAAAGAGGATAACCCAAAACTTTAAGCATAAGTATGATAGTAAACAGAACTTGTTTATCTGAAAGAAAAACCATTAAACGCCACTTTAATAAGATACCGAGGTATCAAGTCATAAAAGTCTGTATTACAAATCAATCACATTAGCGTTAGAAACGCTCGGCACACATGTCTGTACTTATGCTAGGTTCACCTTTGAAAGAAGGAACAGTCTATGTAGGCACTTGGTGCCCTCATTTAGTTTGTAGTACAGTATGTACCTACACACTCACCCTGGACTTAATCGTCCCAATTAAGACCACTGTTCCTCGCAGAGTTAAACAGTAGGGTTAACTACACGACCCACTGCTACCACAGATCTCTTAAGTTCCTCTACTTGCTTCGCATAGTGGCGAAAGAACACCCTGGAAGACTTCCAGCCCGTGTATGAACGGAGATGTTCAAAATCCATACAATTAAAGAAATTTAGGGATGAGGCAACTTTCCTCGGATCGTGACCTGCGGGTGTACTGTCAGGATCCCCTCTGCGAATAAAATATGTGATTTTCGCTCTGAGTTGATTCAGAGATAAATTTGAGCCTGATGTTTCTCCCCTGAATAGTTGACCACCCTTGAAGTCTGAAGTTCTACGAAGATAGACCTTTAGGCATTCTACTGGACATAGAGATGCATCTTCTTTCAGAGGGCAGATTCTCCAGGGACCCCACCTGTTGGTGGGTAACTCATTCTTGGCGAGAAACGTAGGATCCGGAAACAGGTTCAGATCCCCCCCATCCAGGAACTGAACACGACCTGCCTCTCTCGAGAGGGCTACGATCTCATTAACCCTGGCCCCGGACGCGAGTGCAAATAGGAAAATAACTTTTTGCGTCAAATCCTTTAACGCACATTCTTCATTGCTCAACAGGGAGGCGAAATGAAGAACTTTGTCTAAAGACCATGAGATGGGCTTTGGAGGTGCTGAAGGTCTGAGCCTAGCGCAGGCTTTCGGAACTTTATTAAAGATCTCGTTACCTAGGTCGATCTGGAAGGCAAATAAAATGGGTCTCATCAAAGCAGATTTACACACTGAAATCGTGTTAGCTGCCGACCCTTGGCCATGGAGGTGGATGAAGAAAGATAAGCAGAAGTCTGTTGAGATCTCCTGCGGATTCTTTGCCTTTACAAAGGCCACCCATTTTCTCCAAGATGACTCATATTGCCTTCAAG
Organism: Palaemon carinicauda; assembly: GCF_036898095.1. Lineage (NCBI taxonomy): Eukaryota > Metazoa > Arthropoda > Malacostraca > Decapoda > Palaemonidae > Palaemon > Palaemon carinicauda. The sequence goes on from NC_090728.1 coordinate 153,637,457, forward strand.
TCGATTTGCACTTATATTCCTCTAGGAAGTCTATGCTGGCTTTCGAATTCCCGAAACGCTTTCTCACCGCAAGGGCGAGAAAATCATTAGCTGCAGGGTCCGGGTTTTCTGTAATGAAGCGCAGACAGTCGACTTCTGGACTCGCTGGGTCAGAACTGGATGTGGTAGCGGCACAAACTCCATCTGTAGTTCCAACGCCAAGGGGAACCACATACTGTTCGGCCACTTGTGGGCCAATATTGCCGCTACCCCCTTGAAGGATCTCAGTTTGTTGAGGACCCTCAACAGAAGGTTGTAGGGAGGGAACAGATAAATCCTGGACCATCTGTTCCAGTCGAGGGATATCGCGTCCACTGCTTCCGCTAAGGGGTCCTCGTACGGGGACACGTACAGGGGCAACTTCTTGTTGTCTTTCGTCGCAAAGAGGTCTATCTGCAGTTCTGGGACTTGATTCAGAATGAAGGAGAATGATCCTGCGTCTAAGGACCATTCCGACTCTATCGGTGTGAACCTGGATAGAGCGTCCGCTGTCACATTGCGGACTCCTTGAAGGTGAACTGCCGACAGGTACCACTTCTTCTTTTCCGCCAATCGGAAAATGGCTAACATCACCTGGTTGAGAGGTGGTGACCTCGACCCTTGTCGATTCAAGCATCTCACAACCACCTCGCTCTCCATCACCAATCTTATGTGGATCGAGTGACGCGGGGAGACTTTCTTTAAGGTAAGGAGCACTGCCATAGCTTCTAGAAAGTTTATATGAAAGGTCCTGAATAGGTTGGACCAAGTCCCCTGGACTTTTTTCCGATGAGAGTGACCTCCCCATCCCTCCTTTGAGGTGTCTGAGTGAATCGTCATCGACGGGGGAGGTGGCTGAAGAAGAACCGACTTCTTTAGATGTCTGGCTTGGGACCAAGGCCTGAGAAGAGTACGTAGCCGAGGTGGCACTGGTCTTCTCAGATCTCTTCGCGCGTTTGATGCCTACCTTCTCCAAACTCCGGTTGCATCCTTTAGCTGTGCTCTTAGCACTGGGTCTGTCACTGAAGCAAACTGGAGAGAGCCTAGTACCCTCTCCTGTTCGCGTCTTGATATCCTTTCGGAATCTAGAAGTCTCTTGACAGAGCCCGCTATCTCCTTCCTTTTCTTCGTCGGGATGGAAAAACTGTGTGACAAAAGGTCCCAGTGGATTCCCAGCCACTGGAACTTTTGGGATGGAGAAAGTCGAGACTTTTTTCTGTGGATCTTGAAGCCTAGGTACTCTAGGAACTGGATCACCTGACTGGAAGCTTACAAGCATTCGGTCTCGGATGCTGCCCACACCAGCCAGTCGTCCAGGTAGGCTACTACCTGAATTCCCTTTAGGCGTAATTGTTTGAGAGCTGCGCTTGCAAGCTTCGTGAAAATCCTTGGGGCTATGTTTAGCCCGAATGGCATGGCTCTGAAGGCGTATAGTCTCCGTTGTAGCCTGAACCCTAGGTAGGGGGAGAGTCGACGGCTGATTGGAATGTGCCAATAGGCGTCTGACAAGTCTATAGAGACTGAGTATGCCCTCTTGGGCAGTAAGGTCCTTATGTGTTGCAGTGTTAGCATCTTGAATTTGCAATTCACTATGAACTTGTTGAGTGGCGACAAGTCCAGAATGACTCTGAGCTTTTCCGAGTCTTTCTTGGGAACACAAAACAGCCTCCCTTGGAATTTGATGGACTTCACCTTTCGGATCACCTTTTTCTCCAACAGTTCTTGAACATACTCCTCCAGAACGGGGGTGGAGTGTTGGAAAAACCGAAGGCACGGGGGTGGAGTGCTGTACCAGCTCCAGCCCAGTCCATTCTTGAGTAGGCTTTGGGCCCAGGGATCGAATGTCCAGCGATCCCAAAATTTCATCAGTCTCCCTCCTACCGGTATCGTTTCACTTGGTCTGCCGTCCTGAGGTCTTGCCTCCCTGACCACGACCACCTCTGAATCCCCTTCCCCTTGAGGGGCGCCTCGACGAGCCTCTGGCTGCTCCTCTAGGTTTTGCACGAAAGGAAGAAGACTGTCCTTTGAACGTTGGGGTGAATGTGGTTGACTGACCTGGCACAGCCTGGGGTACCCACTGAAAAGTAGTCGGGGTTTGTGCCACCATCTGGGGCACTGGAGGCAATGGCAATTGCAGTTGCTGTTGCTGTCTAAAAGGCTTGGCTGGCCGAGACGGTAGCCTAGTCCTCATATTCTTCCTCTTTGGTTGAGGACCCTCATCCGGGGAAGACTTTCTTTTGATAGCCAGGCCCCACTTCTGGAGAAGGTTTCTATTCTCCACGGCGGCCTTATTAACAACTTCTTTGACCACATCGGTCGGGAAAAGGTCTTTTCCCCAAATGTTGGAGGAGATTAACATGGACCTTGGGGTCACTTGCCATCGTCTCAAGAGTAGTCTGATGAGACATTGAGGCAGCCAGTCTTTCTTTTGTCTCGAACTCTCTTCGTCAAAGAGAGTCGGACAGCTTGGGGAGGTCCTCGCCGAATTGCCGTCCGGCAATATCAGCCTCCAACTTTCCCACTGAGAATGTCAGATGGACATCCTTCCAGTCTTTGTGGTCCATAGGCAGGGCCAGCGACAAGGGTTTACACTCCTCCAGGGAGGGGCAAGGCTTGCCGGCCTCGACTGCCTTTAGGACAGCCGCAAACCCTTTCTGTAGAAAGGGGAAGGCTCTAGCAGGAGAGGACACAAAAGAAGGGAGCTTCTTGCTCAATGCAGCTACCTTCGAGTTAGAGAAGCCCCTCTCTTTCATCGAGGATGAAAGTAGGGCTTGAGCCTTAGCGTGGTCCATAATTATGACCTCCTTCGGCTCTGTCTCCTCCCTTGAAGCTGGTTCTTTTCTCAGCCGGACATAGCAGTCCGGATATGATGCCTTGCTGGGCCAGAATTCCTCCTCCTCTAGGGGAACTGAACCCAGCTTATCCGAGATGACGATCTTTCCAGTCGTCATCGGCATGTGCTCAGCATACCTCCATGGGTTAGCATCTGAGCATAAGGAAAGGTCTTTCACATTGAGCCTTTTCCGAGACCCACGTGATTCTGCCAGGGACTGCATACGCAGTTCCATAGCAGCCGCCTTCTCCTGATTCTCCTTCTGCATTTGTTGGATCATTCCAACAATCGAAGAGAGGGCCTGTCCCAGTTCTACTGGGAGACCGGCCGATGTTGAGGGGATAGGCTCCGGAATCTGAACCGGAGTAGCCGACACCTCGTCGACCTCATCCTCTACGACATCCGGGGTTTGAACTTCATCCTGACCTTCTGCCAGGAGGTCTTGTTCCAAACGTTCGTCCAGGTCAGACATCCTGTCATCTAACTGGATGTCTTGCATCGCGACTGCGACTTCCACGTCCACCTGGACTTGATCTTGAGGGATCTCCTCTTGAGGCTGGGGAATCACTGCATCAGCTGATGCCTGGGGAAAAAGATACGCCCTCATCTTCTCACTTGGAAGATAAGGGCCAGAGGTGTTCTTCTTGAAGCCCCTTACCCAAGTACGAAGCTTCTCCCTTGCTATATCCCTTGATTCCGCCGTTCTAGGGGAATCAAAAGCCTTAGTAATCAGGTTAGTGCATACAGTACATACCTGAGGGTCCCAATACTGGAGATCATCCTTGGAGACAGCGCATGCTGCGTGTCTCCTACAACACTCATGTCCGCAGAGGTTCTTGCTGCGGACGTTGCAGAAAACATTTCCGCACTTCGGAGGGTCCTCCTGTAAAAAGAAGAAATTTCCATGAGTATCAAGTGAACTATGTATCACTGGATATGCATAGTATAGCATAACAATTCATAAAGGAAAGACACACACATGTCTTTCCCTCACAACCTATTGTTGCAGCCTTCCAGATAATAAAATCAAAATGGTTTATCTCTTCTAGAGTAACCAATGCAAGGTTTCCAGAGGAAACAGGTGGAGCTCACACCTAAGCAATGATTTTAAAATCCTGGATAATAGACAGGAAAGAACTCAGCTTCCTATCAGAGGGCAACAGCAAAGGGATGTGCAAGAAAACACAATAGTGTTAGAAGACACAGTGCTGTACCAAAACCCTTACCATAGTTTTCTTCTTACTGTATATGTTATACTGAAGAATACTAGTACAGTATAGGGGGATGTGTGCCGGCCTGCCTTTGCCGGCCGGCACACACCACAACTAGCTTTAAAGTATACTACTTAACAGCTATAGGGCGGCAGCACTCTGGTTCAAATGCCTGTGCCGGTCGGCAGCAACTGCCGGTCGGTAACAGCCAATAATGGCCGGCAATGGCTGCCGGCCAGCAACTACACAAGGTAGTACCCAGCTGCCGGCCACACTCTTGGTGACCGGCAGACAAGGGCTGACATAAGCCGGCCGGCAAAGGTACAAGACCGATGCCAGCCGGCAGCAAAAGAACCAGAGGACTACACCTGCCCGGCTGCCGGCCTCATAGGCCGGCAGCCGGGTCAGGTACAGCACTAGAAGAAAATAGAATGGATGCCGGGATAAGAGTGTACACAACCTCCAAGTCCGGCAACCGAAAGAGTGCATATAAGGAAGGGGAGAAACTAATTAAGGCTTCCTGACTAATGCCGTCTGGCTCTGCCGGCAGGCATGGATGAGGGACCAAGAGAGGTCCGGGCAGCACTCGAAAACATAAGACCCTTGCCGGCCAGCAGCTCTGCCGGCCGGCAAGGGGCTGAGTCAATTCCACATCCTAACCTATACTAGGTCCAGATGTAGAACGACGTACAGTACAGTAAGACCCCTGCCGGCCAGCAGCTCTGCCGGCCGGCAAGGGGCTGAGTCAATTCCACATCCTAACCTATACTAGGTCCAGATGTAGAACGACGTACAGTACAGTAATGGCTCGGCCATTACGAAGAAAGAGGGGGAAGGGACAAGAGGGTCCTGCCAACCTTGCTTTAGTGACAGATCACCCGCAGCCAAGAAACTTATCTTAGCCTAAGGGAGATCTAAGGGGGAAGGCCAGCAATACTTGCCAGCTCCCAGAGCACCAAAGCAAGGAAGGCGTTGCTACTCCCAAGGAAAGAACTTATCCTCCCCCGAGAACAGCAACAAGGACTAGTCTGGTAGATCACAAAAGAAGGAATCATATCCACAGAAACCTTCGGTAGTGACCTAAGGGAGCTAAGCTCCCTTTGTCTGTGTTAGGTCAGCGAGGGGGACTCAGCCCCAAGCCAGACAACACAGACTCAGACTAAAATACTCTGTTGTTCTGTCCCTCTTGAACCATAACTACAGGAACAGGAAGGTACAGTAACACCCTAGTATAGTTTTATCGAAAATAAATTCGGAAAAAACCACTTAGGGATAAGCCCAAGGCTTAAACAGAGGGAAAGGGATTGCATACCTTCTCCGAAGAAAAGAAGCAACCGGGGAGTATGATAAAGTATACTAAGGCTCCATAAGCTACTAGCCTAGGCACCAAGAGAATCGATTACCTAAATCACCGAAACTCACTCGTATACTATCTTGGAAATATTCCACACAGTCTAAAATGTATAAAATATAGCCTAAAGCTTCAATAAAATTTTAATTACACTCGGAAAAACCATAATCATGCATCAAGTACTAGGACCAAACGACTAGGCTACATGGCCTAGCGTAGGCCAGAATGGCGAATACTTCGCCAAATAATACTAAGCACGAAAGGAAATCCTATGTAATGCTAAATAGCTAAAATTTATTAAAGCAAAACAACCAGGAATGTCGCTCTGACTAACTAATTTATACCTAGCGAGCGACTGCGTCCAAGACGCCTCTGGTAGGCTACGGCTCTTGTATCAAAGATTAATCCTATTAATCACTCAAAATTTTACCAAGAGCCTACATTTATACATAAAAGACACTATACTCAACTTATCAGAGGCCGTCGAAGACGAAGAAGCCATGAAAAGTAGAATAAATCCAAGATTTGCGAGAAAAACAGGAAAAAACACCGAGTTGTTAAGCTACGGAAAAAGGAATACAGATGGCGCCAGGATTGGCGCCAGGCACGCATACGAATCGGGGGATAGGGAAGCCTTGGGAGCGGCTCCCCTTTTTCTTTCCCGAATTCGTATCTCGCCAATCACCTCCTACGAGACGAAATCTTTGTCCAGGATGTAGATTGCCATGTGGCGTGTCTAGAATACGTCCTCTGATATGTCGCGATATCCCTTTCACGAGGGATACTCGCTCCAGGAGTTAGAATTCTGGTACCTTAAGGTAAATTCTCTGGGAATATCGCCGTAGTTGTAATATACCCTAGGAAGCTACCCTATAGGAACTTCCATCAGGACGACATGGCTTGAGCCCAAAAATATATATATATATATATATATATATATATATATATATATATATATATATATATATATATATATATATATATATATATATATATATGTATATATATATATATATATATGTATGTGTGTATGTGTGTGTATGTGTGTGTGTGTTTATTAATCATAGTTGATATCTAGAAAAACAAAAGTTTGGGTAACAAGAAGGGATTTTTATAACATTATTATCTGTTTTTCATAAATTTGTATCTTTTAAATAAACAAAATAAATTAACATTACTATGTTAATTCTCAGCAAGACTGATCTTTAGCTTTTTATGTAATGGTGTACGGAATGTAGTTTATGTTGAACATTAAAATATTATTTTTTAGTTATCGAGTCGTACATTTCGTATCGTTTCACTTTGGTCTATATAAATATGTGA